>NC_092110.1:26264607-26401546 GCF_045679555.1 Salvelinus alpinus
GTCTGTACTATCTGTATTTTAGGCAGAGTAAATCCTCCTGTCTTTAATGTGTATTTGAAGCAGAGGAAAGGCAAGGCACTGACACCACCCCACTTTCTCTTTTCTTATTTCTCTTTCCTTCAACGTTAAAAGCCTGAGTTCCTTTTAGATGTTTAAACAGGCAACTCCACAGACAGCCGTGCCGTGGGTGCATAATTAAGGATCCCTGCCCTATTGAGTTTCCAGTCGCGTCTTGGAGAAAAGACACGAGCTGCAGTCTCCCGCTCGCTAGTCTGGAGCCCCCTTCTGCTAGGGCCCTTCCCTCTGTCTCTCTCTCTCCCTGAGTTAATCATTCATCAGCATGACAACCTATCTATTTTTATTGGTGCGGGGGACTTCTCTCTCTCTTTGCCTCGCTTCATCTCTTTTACTCCCTCTATCTCTTGCTCTCCCTCGCTCTGCTCGCACCAGAAAGCGAGGGGAGCAGATACAGGAAGGGGGGAGAGAACCAAGCAGAATAATTTTGTCCTTGTTTTGGTTCTGTGGTGGGTTAAAGAAAGAGAAATATTTAAATGACAAACGAATGAAGCAGCCGGCGGGGAAAGAAAAGAAGGAGACGAGAGAAAAAAAAGCATGGAGAGAAAAGAGGGAGGAGTGAAGGAGGAAAGAGTGAGGGGAAAATAGGGGGGATGTAGGAAGAGAGAGAGAGAGACCAAGAGATCATTTAAAGGGAGAGATGATTAAAAGGTCTTTAGGGGGATGAGAGCCCGGAACTAGTTTCCAACTGAAGAAGGGTTGTAATAAATAAAGCATTACTGCAAAGATGTTGCTGCTGCGCCATGCTGCCACGCTCACCATGGAAAACACAGAGAAAAAGAGAGAGACAAAGACAGAGAGAGAAGCAGAGGGGATCTAGTGCAGAAACCAAAACTAAAATGTTTGGTGGGAAAAAGCACACAAGAAAGGATTCCAGCTATCCTTTCATGTTATTTCTCTCACCCCTCCTCCTCCCATCATCCCTCCATCTCTCCCTCTCTCCCTCTCTCCCCTCCTCCCTCCCTATCTCACTTACTATGTTCTTAGCTCTAGAGGTTTTTGTTTTGGTACTTCTTAAACAGTCTCCCTCTCCCCCTCTTCTTCTCTTTTCCCCTCCCCTCTTCTTCTCTCTCCCTCTTCCCCCTCTTCTTCTCTCTTCCCTCTCCCCTCTCTTCTTCTTTCTTCCCCTCTCTTCTTCTCTCTGCTCCTCTCTCCTCTCTCCTCTTCTTCTCTCCTTCTCTCTGCTCCTCTCTCCTCTTCTTCTCTCTGTGTGTGTTAGAGAGAGAATCAAACAGGCCAGGGAGGCTAGCACACAGATGTGCTTATGGGAATCCAGAGGCATGGGGTGCTTAGGGACATAGGAACACACACACACACACACACACACACACACACACACACACACACACACACACACACACACACACACACACACACACACACACGTATGTATGCACGCTCACACACACACAGGGACAAACCAGGGACACATTCACCCTGAGAGACTGGGAGGAAGGACACACACATCCCTCAGAGACATAGCAGACACAAACACCCTCCACAGGGACAACGTGGTGAGAATAGGGACAACGTGGTGAGAATGTCGGAACACATCTCTACAGTCTTTCAACAGCTAAAAATACTGACCTATCAGCCATGAAAGATGGTCCAATGTAGGGAATGGTATGTCTTCCTGTGTTGGTGTGGAGCAAGGCAGTGTGTGGCTCTGTTTTTACTACTAACAGTAGGGGCATTGATGGAAAGTCTTCCTACACACACGCACATGCACACCCAGACACACATACACAAACACATACACACGCACACATACATAATACCGGAGCTGTACTCAGTGTTTTTGGGGATGGCTGTATCTCTTAACCTCATTGGTTAATTGAGAGACGCCATCTTGATAAAAAGCCCCCCCCTTCCCTCCTCCCCTCCTTCCTTCCTCCCCTCATTATCCCTTCCCTCCTTACCCCTTCCCTCCTTACCCCTTCCTTCATCCCCGCCTTCCCTCCTCCCCTCGTTACCCCTTCCCTCATCCCCTCTTCCCTCCCTACCCCTTCCCTCCTCCACTCCTCCCCTCGTTACCCCTTCCCTCATCCCCCCTTTCCCTCCTTACCCCTTCCCTCCTCCCCACCCCTTCCCTCCTCCCCTCCTTCCCACCCCATCCCTCCTACCCTCCTCCCCACCCCTTCCCTCCTCCCCTCCTCCCTCATCCCCCCTTCCCTCCTTACCCCTCCTCTCCTTCCCTCCTCCCCTCCTTCCGTCTTCCTTTTTAATTTTACTCTCAGGCTTGATGCGTCGCAACTCGTTCTGTGTAATTAAAATGACTGCAAGGGGATGGAAAATAAGAGCAGAGAAGGAGGGAGGAAGAGTGATAGACAAACAGAGAGAGAAAGAGAGAAAGAGAGAGAGAGAGATGTGAGGGTGGGTTTGTATGTGTGTCTGTGTGCGTCTGTGCTAGTGTTCACATTATACCGTATACAGTATTAACAATAGTCTAATGCTTCTGTGATTCCTAGATACTGTCTATGTGTCGTGTGAACAGGATCATTACCTCCTTTGTATGGAAGTGGGAAATGTACTGTGAATCACAAAGGCCCCATAATGATCCTCCACTTATTCAACATCACAGAATATAATCTAATAACTACTACTATGGCAATCCACCAAAACATGGTTTTCAATACATGTAATTACACAAAATGATTACAGCAGTATATCTTTAAAAAAAGATTATTGAAGTAATGGTTTTATTTTGATATAAATAATATATAAACTGTGTGCCCTGCATCTCTATGCAGACTTAGAGGTGTAATATGCAGAAATCGCTCCACCATGTCCTGGTTGATAAAATGTGAATAGTTCGCCTAATTTAAGTTTATGTGACAAAACAAGCAGTGTAGAGAATCATTGTACAATCTAAACTCCTGTGAAATATCTTTTCAATAACCAAGAATCTAGTATTTTCAGCTGTTTGAAGCTGGTGTACAGAACCCAAACTTAAGAACGGGAAGCATAGATATAGCACACATAGAACAGATCTACCTCTTCTTAGACTGGCTTTCAATTTTTACGTTTTTATTTAACCTTTATTTAACTAGGCAAGTCAGTTAAGAACAAATTCTTAGACAGATTAAAAGTACGTTTACATTGTAATACTTATTCCGGTCCATTTCCAACGATGCAAAGGAAAACAGTAACACAAGAAGAATAAAATACACAGGAATGGAGCTATATACAGGGAGTACCAGTACCAGATCAATGTGGAGCTATATACAGGGAGTACAAGTACTAGACCAATGTGGAGCTATATACAGGGAGTACCAGTACCAGATCAATGTGGAGCTATATACAGGGAGTACCAGTACCAGATCAATGTGGAGCTATATACAGGGAGTACCAGTACCAGATCAATGTGGAGCTATATACAGGGAGTACCAGTACCAGATCAATGTGGAGCTATATACAGGGAGTACAAGTACTAGACCAATGTGGAGCTATATACAGGGAGTACCAGTACCAGATCAATGTGGAGCTATATACAGGGAGTACCAGTACCAGATCAATGTGGAGCTATATACAGGGAGTACCAGTACCAGATCAATGTGGAGCTATATACAGGGAGTACCAGTACCAGATCAATGTGGAGCTATATACAGGGAGTACCAGTACTAGATCAATGTGGAGCTATATACAGGGAGTACCAGTACTAGATCAATGTGGAGCTATATACAGGGAGTACCAGTACCAGATCAATGTGGAGCTATATACAGGGAGTACCAGTACTAGATCAATGTGGAGCTATATACAGGGAGTACCAGTACTAGATCAATGTGGAGCTATATACAGTGCATTTGGAAAGTATTCAGACCCCTTTACTTTTTCCACATTTTGTTACTTTACAGCTTTATTCTAAAATTGATTCAATTGTTTGTTTTCCTCATCAATCTACACACAATACCCCATAATGACAAAGCAAAAACAGGTGTTTAGAAATGTTTGTTAATTTATTCAGACCCTTTTTTATGAGACTCGAGATTGGACTCAGGTGCATTTTGTTTCCGCTGATCATCCTTGAGATGTTTCTACAACTGGATTGGAGTCCACCTGTGGTAAATTCAATTGATTGAACATGATTTGTAAAGACACACACTTGTCTATATTAGGTCCCACAGTTGACAGTGCATGTCAGAGCAAAAACCAAGCTCCGAGACAGGATTATGTCGAGGCACAGATCTGAATTTCTGCAGCATTGGGGGAGAAGGGCCTTGGTCAGGGAGGTGATCAAGAAACCAGATGGTCACTCTGACAGAGCTCCAGAGATCCTCTGTGGAGAACCTTCCAGAAGGACAACCATCTCTGCAGCACTCCACCAATCAGGCCTTTATTGTAGATTGGCCAGACGGAAGCCACTCCTCAGTTAAAGGTATATGACAGCCTGCTAGGAGTTTGCAAACATGTACCTAAAGAGATTGAGAGATTGTGTGTAGATTGATGAGGGAAAAAAACTATTTAATACATTTTAGAATAAGGCTGTAACGTAACAACATATGTGTGTGTGTGTGTGTGGTGTGTGGTGTGTGGTGTGTGTGTGTGTGTGTGTGGGGAATGCGTGTCTGTGTGCGTATGTAGTGTATGTGAATGTGTGTGGGTTTTATGTGAGAGTGTTAGTGTAGCGTGAGTGTGTATACAGTATATAGTCTTGTGAGTGTGCATAGTCAGTGCAAGATAGGGTCAGTACAGATAGTCCGGGTAACCATTAATTTACTATTTTGCAGTCGTATGGCTATTTAGCAGTCGTATGGCTTGGGGGTAGAAGCTGTCTCGGAGCCTGTTGGTCCGAGAGCCAATGCTCTGGTACCATTTGCCAGATGGTAGCAGAGTGAACAGTCAATGACCCCGCCTGATATAGAGAACCTGGATGGCGGGCAGCTCGGCCCCAGTGATGTACTGGGCTGTCCGCACCACCCTCTGTAGTTGCTTTGCGGTCAAGGGTGATGCATTTGCCATACTAACCAGTGATGCAGCCAGTCCAAATGCTCTCGATGGTGCAGCTGTACAACTCAACTATACCTACCACCGCCGTCTCTTCAACAAGCTTGATTATGGCATTGCAGTCTGGATGAACAGGGAGTATAGGAGGGGACTAAGCACCCACCCTTCAGGGGCCCCTGTGTTGAGGGTCAGTGAGGCGGAGGTGTTGTTGCCTACCCTCACCAACCTTTGGGCATCCCGTCAGGAAGTCCAGTATTCAGTTACAGGAGGAGGTGTTCAGTCCCAGGGTCCCCAGCTTGCTGATGAGCTTCGAGGGGACTATGGTGTTGAACGCTGAGCTGTAGTCTCTTGTCCAGGTGTGAGAGGGCAGTGTGAAGTGCAATTGAGATTGCGTCATCTGTGGATCTGTTGGGGTGCTATGCGATTTGGAGTGGGTCCAGTGTGTCTGGGATGATGATGTTGATGTGTGTCATGACCAGCACTTCATAATTACAGATGTGAGTGCTACAGGGCGATAGTCATTTAGGCAGATTAACTTGGAGTTCTTGGGAACAGGGACTATGGTGGTCAATTTGAAACTTTTTGGGTTTACAGAATGGGACAAGGAGAGATTAAAAATGTCTGTGAAGACACTTGCCAGCTGGTCTGCGCATGCTTTGAGAACGTGCCCTGGTATTCCGTCTAGCCCGGCCACCTTGCGAGTCTTAACCTGTTTAAAAGTTTTACTCACATAGACCACGGAGAGTGAGATCACACAGTCATCTGGAACAATAAGGGCTTTCACGCAAGCCTCAGTGTTTTATTCCTCGAAGCAATGATAAAAGGAATTTAGCTCGTTTGGGAGTTCTGCATCACCTGGCATCTCACGGCTGGGTTTCCCTTTGTAATCCGTTATCATTTTCAAGCCCTGCCTCATACAACGAGTGTCGGAGCTGGTGTGATAGGATTCCACCTTCCTCCTATATTGTCCTTTTGCAGGTTTGATGTCTCGGCGGAGGTCGTAGTAGACTTTAGGTCCATGTCCCTTTTCTTCTAAGTGCTTGCTCTAGCCTTCAGCCCAGCGCGGATATTGCCTGTAACCCATTGTTTTTGGTTTGGAACCTGTGTGCATAAGAATTTGAGAAAAGAGGTCAAAATATAGAAAAGAGCAAGAGAGAGAATAGCGAGTGAGAGAGAAAAGAGAAAGCGAGAGAGAGAATCATCTTGCGACCTCCTCAGTGTGTGACTAAAGGTTTCTGTGATAGTGCTGAGCCAGTGAAGAATGTGTCTTTGAGATTAATTGGATTCCATTCCCCGCTCAGTGTATCCCTCTGAGAGCTCCATACAGGTGTGGAGTGGGTAACAGGTGCACTGTCTCGCTTTAATAGCTGGGTGCTCTGCCATATATGACAATGACTTCAAATGAAATCCCAAGTTCAAGAAACATTGGGAGATGGCGGCACCATTTCCCAATGGTGAAGGACAAAAAGACACCACCTCATTTCACCTTTTTATTTTCGGCCGGTCATGGTAACGTGTTTCGGCTGTTATGCCTTCAGCAGAGCATCAATAGATGTGCCAAAGCCATATATCTTTTTTATATGCAGGTGCCTAGGTGATAATTACAGTTGCCCACACCTGTGTGAGGGCGGTACATAGTGGTAATAAAAACACTAGTGAAGCAACAATTGTAATGGAACCCTAACCTTAAACCTAACCCTTAAGCCTAGAATAGCCTTTTTCCTTGTAAGGACCGAGCGAGAGAGAGAATCATCCTGCTACCTCCTCAGTGTGTGACTAAAGGTTTCTGTGATAGCACTGAGCCAGTGAAGAACGTCTTTGAGATGAATTCTTTGAGATGTTCCATTCCCCGTTCAGTGTGTCCCTTTGAGAGCTTCATACAGGCCTTATCTGCCTGCAGTGGATGTGCTCAACAATAGTGAGAGTACACACATGCACGCACACACACACACACACACACACACACACACACACACACACACACACACACACACACACACACACACACACACACACACACACACACACACACACACACACACACACACACACACACACACACACACACACACACACACACACACACACACACACACACACACACACACACACACGTTTTAACCCCTAAACTTAACCTTAACTCCTAACCCTAATTCTAACCCTAACCCTATTTCTAACCCTAACCCTAGACCTAACCCCTAGTCCTTGTGAGGACCGGTGAAATGTCCCCACTTGACCGAATTATTCTTGTTTTACTATTCTTGTGATGACTTTTGGTTCCCACAAGGATAATAAAAACAAAAACACATACACACATCCCTTTACCCTAAACCATGGCTGGTGGCTCCAGTCTAGTTGATGGACCATTAGTTCTCTATAGGGCCATGTCATTCTCTCTACTCTGACACTGGGTGATTGACTGGCCTTCCGTATATACTGTATGTCCCTTTGTCCAACACTGTCAATACTACACTGGGAATACTTTTCACTATTTCCTGAATTGTCTCCATCCCTATTTTTACCGTGGCAGACTCTTTCCCCCTTCTCTCCGTCACTGGTTCATTTCCCCATGTTGGCTGGAGAGGAGGAGAGGAGAAGAGGAGGAGAGGAGGAGAGGAGGAGAGGAGGAGAGGAGGAGAGGAGGAGAGAAGAGGAGATGTTTGTTGGCCTTTCTCAGTGGCACGGTCTCTGGTTAAGGAGGAAAATCACAGTTACATATATTGGATTAGAGCACAATTGAAAGTTAATTGAATTGGTCCTCCTTTCCTCCTTCACTAGAGGAGTAGAAAGGAAGGATGATATTCTTCCTTTTGCTTTGAGCGTTTTTCTCCCTCACCCCGTTTCCTCATCTTTGTGTCAAAATCAAATCAAAATTAAATCAAATGTTATCTGTCACATGCGCCGAATACAGCAGGTGTAAACCTTACAGTGAAATGCTTACTTACAAGCACTTAACCAACAATGCAGTTTTAACAACAACAAAAAATGAAGGAGCAACAATAAAATAACAGTAGCGAGGCTATATACAGAGGGTTCCGGTACAGAGTCAGTGTGCGGTGGCACTGGTTACTCAAGGTAAATGAGGTAGTATGTACATGTAGGTACAGGTAAAGTGAAAGTCCTCTGCTAGTCTCTGTCCCTGGGTACCTGGGAGCGGGCACAAGGCATGAGGGAACCCCTCTGTTGGCTGGGGTTGGTGACTGTCAGGTGAGACAGCAAATGGGGTACATGTCCCACATAGCAACTCTAACTGCCTACATAAGGAGGAGGTCTAGGGTCTCCAGAGTGGTGCGTTATCCTGGGGGTCCGGGTGTCTCTCAGGAGCAGAACAGAGATGAATGTCGGCCCCTCACCACTGATCAGATTAGGGGGTCACAGAGGGTCCTTGTGGACTTGTCACCCTCTAAGTGATGTGAATCCTTCCCCCTCAGTCAGTCTCATTCAGCCCATTAGATAACATTGAGTTCCCAGTCATTCTTAGTGAGCCCACTCTGAGAGTAATCTCTCTACTCACTGGGCAGTGACCATACGTATCCATGACTGCAGTATGTCTCTCTGCTCTACAGCCCTACACTGTACAGCTGGTTAGCCTCTCTCTCTCTCTCTCTCTGTCTCTCTTTCGCTTTCTCCCTCTTTCTCTTTTTCCGTCTCTCTTTCTTTCTGTGTCTATCTCTCTCTCTCTCTTTCGCCTTCTCTCTGTCTCTCTGTCTCTCTCTCTCTTTGTTTCTCACTTTCTCTCTTCCGCTCTCTACACTGTATACCTTTCTTTCTCTGTCTCTCTCTCGTGCTCTCTTGCTATAATTTTCTCTCTCTCCCTCTCTCTCTCTCTCTCTAATTGACATATATACACTTTTCCTTCACATGTTTTTCTTGACTAACTTGATTCATTTGTCTTCTGTCATGTCTGACATAGTTCTCCTGATCTTTAATGTGTTTGAGATATTTGGACTCCTACACAGAGGTCATGGTCTTAGCCCTGACGTTCTATATTTCACAAACTGACATAGTCATTTAATCTTTTCCCCTTCAGAAATGTGTTCCTTCTCTTAGTAGGGAGTTATTTCTGGTTTATGACGAGCCAGGCATTAGTGTTGGTGTGTATATGTGTGAAATTTGTTGTTGGTGAATTTGTGTGTGCATGCGTTTGTGTGTGCGTGTGCGCGCCCGTTGCCGTGTATGACAATGTGTGAGCTCTGCCCATAGCTGGCTTTGTCTGACAAACAGGCCAGGAGTCAAAGAAGGGCAGCAGACGGGGCATCTGGCTGGGCACCATGACCAGGGGCTGTGCCCGCTTGAAGAGTGGAGAGAACAACAAGTACAATTGAAGAGAGAGAGATTCCTCCATTACTCCCTCGCTCATTGATCAGCGGAGGAGAGGATAGAAGAGGAGAGAGATAATGATATGGGCATGATAATGGCTTTTGAAAATCAACATCAAAGATAATGAAAGTCTTGGAGACGTCCCAAAACTCTCCAGTGCTTTCCATGACTGATCCCCCTTCCCTTCCTTATCTCTCTCTACTCTCTTTTTCATTCCAGATAGCCCTCCAAATATACATGTACTCCCCAAACACGTTCCTTTTGCGTCAGCATTGAGAGGCGAATACATTATTTTAAGATTACCCCAACAAAGCTATTGTCAACCTTAATGCTTTGCAAAACTATGTTTATAATTCAGTAATGTCCTTGGATTTCAAAAACTCTCACATCAAAGAGATACAGTATCTCAGCTACTCTATTCATTCATGTGTGTTTATAATGCTATTGTAAATGTATTTATTCTACTTACTGCATCAACAATTCTTATTAATAGATTTTTAAAAATCAAATTAGGTCAGCTTTGAAACGTCCAGAAACTCTATAATGGTCATAAAGAAAAGTATTACTATTGCTCTCTAACTCCTGTCTCACACACATGGGTGTTGGGGAAAGGCCATGCACGGGGTTGATGTACAACTGTGTGTGTGTACGTCTGTATGTTATGGAGACTATTTCCCAGTGAATTCACCAGGGTTAGAATGTACTGTTGCGTGTGTCTGTGTGTGTCTGTGTGTTTCTGTGTGTGTCTGTGTGTGTCTGTGTGTGTCTGTGTGTGTCTGTGTGTTTCTGTGTGTGTCTGTGTGTTTCTGTGTGTGTCCGTTTGTGTATGCATCTCTAGGCCTGTGATAGGTGTGTGTGTTTTTATGGATGCCCATGTGTGTGTATGTGTCTGTACGTAGTGTGTGTGTGTGTGTGTGTGTGTGTGTGTGTGTGTGTGTGTGTGTGTGTGTGTGTGTGTGTGTGTGTGTGTGTGTGTGTGTGTGTGTGTGTGTGTGTGTGTGTGTGTGTGTGTGTGTGTGTGTGTGTGTGTGTGTGTGCGTGTGTGTGTGTGTGCGTGTCCTCAGAGCAGGGGTCTCAGTGAAAACACGTCTGTGGTAATGAAGCTGGGAGCGGGGTCCTAGTCCCCTATCCATCTTGTCAGCCGCAGTAATAATCTGATACATCATTACTGTCCCGGCCTACACAGGGCCTCCAAAGCACACTCTCAGCCCAGGCTCCACTCAATGGCTTTTTAAGAGGGCCCGTCCTTGAGCTCTCTGATGTGGAGCGCACTCCTCGTCGCGACACGCCGCTGCGCTGCAAGGAGAATTCATAAACGACTGCTGCCTCAAACGGAATGGCCCAGGGAGGGCAACCAGGAGAGCCTCTCTCTCTCTCTCTCTCTCTCTCTCTCTCTGCCTCCTTCTCTCATCCTCTCGTCCTTGCCCACACCCTTTTCTTTCTCGCTTTTTCTCTCTCTCCCTCTGTCATCTCTTATTCTGTCTCTCCCGCTCCTCCCCTCCTCAGGCGGGGGTCAGTGCTGAGACAGAGGGCCTGTGTCTGTTTGTCTCCTGCTGGGGCAGAGTGGGCAGTAAAGGCTGGGTGCCATGCAGTGTTGTAGTACTCGAGACTGGTCTTGAGACCACATATTGAGTGTCTCGGTCTTGTCTCCATGTCGGATACATTTGGACTCGGTCTTGACTCGGTCTCGGACAGTGAGGTCTCATAATGAGGACAGTGAGGTCTCATAATTTCTTCCTGAGACCAGCCGAGACCAGCGGAGTAAGAAAATCATAATTATCAGCTTTCATTCAGTCAGCACATAAAACCACCTCGCCAGGCCAAATATATACACTCCTTTCTTGAAACATTAATATCTTAAAATCTATTATAGACATGTTTGTGCAGTGGTGAACCTATAGGCCTTCAGTGTGTAACAGGTTTGTGATCCTGAAAGGACAGCAACTGTAATACCAGCGCACTCATGTAGGAGAGTGCACTTTCTGTAAAACACAAAGGCCTATTGGTGTAGTGGAGGGTATACGCAGGTATAAACCATATACCAACTTAATTTTCAGTGGGCATTGGGGTATTCTCACTTCTTAATCCCTACTGATGCGTATCAAAATAGCGTAATGGAGGTATACAGTACGACTTCTCAATTATGTAGTACAATAGAGAAATCATGCACAAAGTAGCCTACACAGTTGCAAAGCATGTGAAATATTTTCACATGCGCGCAGCACACACAGCCTAGTTTCAGTGGAATATCATCTGCAGGCAGTAAGAGTGTGCAGCTCTCAGCTGGGTTTGGCATGGAGCAGCTCACAGAAGAATGACATCGGTAGCCGGTAGAGTAGGAAAGACGTTTCAACTTATGATATCTACCAATAAATGCTAACTAAGGCAACAATGGTTATGCAAACCAGGTATTGAAAAAGTTTAGTCTGAAGTGTTGGTTAGTAGGCTATTTGTGATGCAAAATTGTCATCATGTGCTGTTTCCATCAGGGGCGTAGACATGGATGGGCCTGGGTGGACAGGTCCACCCACTGGGGTGCCAGGCCCTGACAGGCCCACCCAATCAGATTGATGTGGTTTAACTTCTTATGTCTGGGGGCAGTATTGAGTAGCTTGGATGAATAAGGTGCCCAGAGTAAACTGCCTGCAGTCCCAGTTGCTAATATATGCATATTATTAGTATATTTGGATAGAAAACACTCTGACGTTTCTAAAACTGTTTGAATGATGTCTGTGAGTATAACAGAACTCATATCGCAGGCAAAAACCTGAGAAAAAATCCAACCAGGAAGTGGGAAATCTGAGGTTGGTCGTTTTTCAACTCATTCCCTATTGAAGATACAGTGGGATATTAGTTGTGTTGCACTTCCTAAGGCTTCCACTAGATGTCAGCAGTCTTTAGAACCTTGTTTGATGCTTCTACTGTGAAGTGGGGCCGAATGAGAGGGGATTGAGTAAGGTCTGCATGCGCTGACCATGCGCCACGTGAGAGCGAGCTCTGTTCCATCGCATTTCTGAAGACAAAGGAATTCTCCGGTTGGAACATTATTGAAGATTTATGTTCAAAACATCCTAAAGATTGATTCTATACTTCGTTTGACATGTTTCTACGGACTGTAATATGACTTTTCGTCTGAACTTTTGCCTGGACCTGCCCGCGCGTCGTGAGTTTAGATTGTGTACTGAACGCGCGAACAAAACAGAGTTATTTGGACATAAATGATGGACATTATCGAACAAAACAAACATTTATTGTGGAACTGGGATTCCTGGGAGTGCATTCTGATGAAGATCATCAAAGGTAAGTGAATGTTTATAATGTTATTTCTGACTTCTGTTGACTGCACAATATGGCGGATATCTTTTTGTCTTGTTTGGGCTCTGAGCGCCGTACTCAGATTATGGCATGGTTTGCTTTTTCCGTAAAGCTTTTTTGAAATCTGACACAGCGGTTGCATTAAGGAGAAGTGTATCTAAAGTTCCATGCATAACACTTGTATTTTCATCAACATTTATAATGAGTATTTCTGTAAATTGATGTGGCTCTTCGCAAAATCACCCGATGTATTTGGAACTACTGAACATAACGCGCCAATGTATAAATTTTTTTTTATATAAATATGAACTTTATCGAACAAAGCATACATGTATTGTGTAACATGAAGTCCTATGAGTGTCATCAGATGAAGATCCTCAAAGGTTAGTGATTAATTTTATCTCTATTTCTGCTTTTTGTGACTCCTCTCTTTGGCTGGAAAAATGGCTGTGTTTTTCTGTGACTTGGCTCTGACCTAACATAATCGTTTGTGGTGCTTTCGCCGAAAAGCCTATTTGAAATCAGACACTGTGGTGGGATTAACAAGAAGTGTATCTTTAAAATGGTGTGAAATACTTGTATGCTTGAGGAATTCTAATTATGAGATTTCTGTTGTTTGAATTTGGCGCCCTGCACTTTCACTGGCTGTTGTCATAACGGGATCGCAGCCATAAGAAGTTTTTAAGCATTGTTGTGTGCTTAGACCATTCTATTTTTTTAAAGTGTGATTTTGAGAGTGGGCCAGCCATTTGGGAACTGTTTGGCAAAATGTGAGTATACCCACTTCTTACTCCAGGTACCACTACACCACTGCATAGGGCTGATGGAAAGACAGCAGTCACACACAGCATGATGTTAAAGGATAAGCAGTCCATAAACTAGGACATAATAAGCCAGTAGGTCCCAATCATAAGAATACAAAAACACAACCATTTCCCAATCAAAATGTACAACTATTACTTCCCATTGCAAAAAACAATTCACCTTTAGCACACCAAGTAACCGGTGACCTAAAGTGTAAAGTGGAACTGACAGCGTTTTAACTACTTTGCAGATATGAAACAAACAATCACAAATCGCATATCAGTAAAAAATATCTCAGTTACCAGTTTATGCTACAAAACTAACTTTATAAGAGGTTTTAAAAATCGGTTCTATTTGACTCAACGTTCCATGATGTACACTAAGGCATTGTTGGGAGAATAGATGGATGCTGTTCAATGCATGATTCATATAATTCCCCAATACATTTCTTGGTAGTCCAAAAAATGTGTAAATCCCAGCTGGCCTGGTACATTGTTTGCTGCCTCCATTCGGGATGTACTGTGTCAGTTTCAATGACTCAGTATTCTGGAGAAAAACGGACAAATGTAACTAAGCCTGGGAATGTCAATACAATCAAACTAGCAAGTGCAATGATCACAAGTCAGTCATAACCTGGCTAATAGGCTAACATATCTATTTATGTAGCAAGCTAAAAACACAGCGCCAAACATTTGCAAGATAGCTAGCTGCTAGGAGGATGTCATGTCATGCCATTGGAGGACTTGGTCAGTGACAGACTTTTCCCCCTCATATCATTTTTCGGTGGCTCATTTGGTTAGCTAGAGAGAACTTGAACGACTGTTATCCAGTTAGCATATCTCTTGCGTTCTTAAATTCACTCTGGCTCTCATCTGAGTGTGCCAGAGCGCAGAAAAACTCTGCTAGGGCGAGTAAAATGTTCAGAGTGTGGCATTCTCTCATTTGTGTCTGGAAGTAGCTAGCTAGCAAGCTAGCCAACTTTAGCCAGTTAGCTTGATTGCTTGGTTGGGACAATAATGCATTGACAGGCAAGCTGCAGAAGGAGGAGGCTGATAGTGCAATTTTGAAGGCCAACTAGTTGTAAAAGTTTGAGAGAGTTTATCTAATGCTCCTTCGTTAGAATTTAGCTCATCTTGCTCTGCCTAGCATTAATTGTTGATCTTGTTGTTGTTGACGTGCGTCACTGAGGGAGAGAGAGCCTACCTTTTCATGGTTGTTGGATCAATAGGACTGTAAAGTTCCCAAATGTAAGAGGACTCCCGTGGTGTTTACATATTTGCAGAAATCCATTCAGGTGTATTTTGTGGCTTTTGGCGAATGTGTTCTATTGATCTAAAGTTACCCTGTTGCAAATGTCTGCAAACACACAGTCCAGTTCAAAGTGAATGATGGCAGGCCTGTGTGGCAAATTGATTGTTTTTATAAAGGCCTACTGTAGCTCTGATTGGCTATAGCTCACCCGTCTGTGTAGACTCCAGTCCTGGACAAGACAGATGTTTTTATTTGGTTTTATTTACTGCAGTGTCTATTAATTGTCTGAACACAGGCCAATTTCCCACTCTATATTACTATAAAATACCTTAGTATATGTAATTCCCAAACATTCTAAGAATTTATAAAAGTGGTCGCTTGTCATAATTTCTTTTTTAAGTGTCATATTCTTCCTGGGGGTGTATATGAACAGATTTGAATAAGATTTGATATTGCTAAAATGCATTCAGTTCTACATTACAATGTGCAACAATGTTTCACACACATACACTACATGACCAAAAGTATGTGGAAACCTGCTCGTCAAACATCTCATTCCAAATTCATGGGCATAAAAAATGGAGTTGGTTCCCCCTTTGCTGCTATAACAGCCTCCATTCTTCTGGGAAGGCTTTCCACTAGATGTTGGAACATTGCTGCGGGGACTTGCTTCCATTCAACCACAAGGGCATTAGTAAGGTCGGACATTGATGTTGGGCAATTAGGCCTGGCTCGCAGTTGGCGTTCCAATTCATCCCAAAGGTGTTTGATGCGGTTCATGTCAGGGTTCTGTGCAGGCCAGTCAAGTTCTTCCACACCGATCTCAGCAAACCATATCTGTATGGACCTTGCTTTGTGCACGGGTGCATTGCCATGCTGAAACAGGAAAGGGCCTTCCCCAGTCCGTCGGACTCCCAGATGGTGAAGCGTGATTCATCACTCCAGAGAACTAATTTCCACTGCTCCAGAGTCCAAAGGCAGCGAGCTTTACACCACTCCAGCCGACGCTTGGCATTACACTTGGTGATCTTAGGCCTTAAGCTGCTCGGCCATGGAAACCAATTTTATGAAGCTCCCAACGAACAGTTCTTGTGCTGACGTTGCTTCCAGAGGCAGTTTGGAACTCGGTAATGAGTGTTACAACCAAGGCAGCTCTATCAGGGCAGAAATTTGGCAAACTGACTTGTTGGAAAGGTGGCATCCTATGACGGTCCCACGTTGAAAGTCACTGAGCTTTTCAGTAAGGCCATTCTACTGCCAATGTTTATCTATGGATATTACATGCCTGTGTGGTTGATTTTATACATTTGTCAGCAATGGGTTTGGCTGAAATAGCTGAATCCACTCATTTGAAGGGGTGTCCACATACTTTTGTATACATAAGTTATTTTCAAAGAGATGGCTAACAACAGCAAACAGCAATAGAAAACACAGTTCCACTCACCAGATGATGATCATTTGAAACTTAACTTCATGTTGAAAGTTATTGTTGAAAAGTGAGAAGCTAACAAATGAGCAACAGCATCCTCTATGATAACACCTGCTGCAGCCTCAAACTAGCCAACAACAAACGCTAGCTAGCTAGACCATGGGAAAACAAATGCTCGCTATTGCGCAGTGGCCTGTGTCCTTCAAGAAGGCAGACGTTTTCATACGTTTTTGTAAAAACAGTCCCACCCATTAAGTCAAAATGTGATTGGTTGATTCTACTGTCACTCCAAAATTTTGCCCTACTATAGTTGTATGGCAGATGCCTTTATCTAGCTTCTGATGGCCTAGCCAATGGCTGACTTAGCTAGCTAGATTTACAGTACCAGCCAAAAGTTTGGACACACCTACTCATTCAAGGGTTTTTCTTTATTTTTACTATTTTCTACATTGTAGAATAATAGTGAAGACATCACAACTATGACATAAAACATAAGGAATCATGTAGTAACCAAAAAAGTGTTAAACAAATCATGTATCTCCTTATTTGAGCTGTTCTTGACATAATATTTTATATTTGAGATTCTTCAAAGCAGCCACCCTTTGCCTTGATGACAGCTTTGCACACGCTTGGCATTCTCTCAACCAGCATCCTAAGGTAGTCACCTGGAATGCATTTCAATTAACAGGAGTGCCGTATCAAATCAAATCAAATCAAAAAGTGACTTTGTGGAATTTCTTTCCTTCTTAATGTGTTGTGACAAGGTAGAGGTGGTATACAGAAGATAGCCCCTATTTGGTAAAATACCAAGGTCATATTATGGCAAGAACAGCTCAAATAAGGAGATACGTGAAGGTCAGTCAATCCAGCATGTATTTTTTCACTATTCTGAATGTCTAAAGAATCCATATGTTGTTCTGAAATGTGAACACAGAAATACTGGACATTCAACTCTTATTATGGTGGTGACTCGCATATTTCTGGTCTTGGTCTTGACTCGGTGTCGGACCCCTTGTCCCCCTCCCGGTCTCGGTCTTGACTCGGTCTCGGACCCCTTGTCCCCCTCCCGGTCTCGGTCTTGACTCGGTCTCGGACCCCTTGTCCCCCTCCCGGTCTCGGTCTTGACTCGGTGTCGGACCCCTTGTCCCCCTCCCGGTCTCGGTCTTGACTCGGTCTCGCACCCCTTGTCCCCCTCCCGGTCTCGGTCTTGACTCGGTCTTGAACCCCCTCCGGTCTTGGTCTTGAATCGGACTGAATTTGGTCCGGTCTTGGTCTTGACTCGGACTGAATTTGGTCCGGTCTTGGTCTTGAAACGGTCTCTCTTTAGGTGGTCTCGAACACAAAACTGGCACCGTATGGCTTTATTGTTCCCTCATAAAACACAGACAGACCAACACAGGGCCTCTCACTGGGCCAGTAACTTATATGGCCCCTTACTACCTCTGGAGCCCAGCAGACTGCCTGGCTGAGGAGAGGAGTGAGGGAGAGGATAGGAGAGGAGAGGAGAGGAGAGGAGAGGAGAGGAGAGGAGAGGAGAGGAGAGGAGAGGAGAGGAGAGGAGAGGGAAGAAGAGGAGAGGAAGAGGGGAGGAGGGAGTGGATGAGGAAGGGTTAGGAGAGGGGGGGAGGAAAGGAGAGGAGACTGTAGTTTCATAATATGCTCATGCCTGTTGTATCTCCTACCACTGTTGAACATTGGCTTGTGTCTGTTCTTATAACAAAGAGAGCGCCTCCAATCGATCCATATTTAGAGCATAGAGCTGAGCATCATCCACTGTGATGAGACAGGCTTGTCTGAATGTGTCTGAGATGGCCAGATGCAACCACAGGCACATCACAACACACAGACACACACACACACACACTGGGAAGCCTGGCGAGCTGGGCCTGTTAATCAATAAGTGATGGAGCGTAAGTGGGAGTGTTATGTGTGGGGACAGGGCTCAGTGGGTGGCAGGCCTATAGGTTATGACAGAAAGAGGCAGAGCCAGGCGGGGCAGGATTGCCGGATGACTGGAGACGTCACCCAGGGATGGCAGGAAGAGACGGAGGAGTGATGAGAGAGGACCAGGCACAGAGGATAGGACGGGAGGGAAGGAGGGCTGGTGGTCAGACAGGCATCCATTTTCAATAGAGTTTTTCCTGCTTTCCATCTCTGACTCTTTACCCTTCGTCAGACTTTCTCTCTCTCTCTCTCTCTTTCTGTCCCCTTTCTCTCGCTTTGTCTCTCTCTTTCTCTCTCTCTCTCTGTCCTCTCTTTCATTCTCTCTCTCTCTCTCTCTCTCTCTCTCTGTCCTCTCTTTCTCTCTCTCTCTCCCTGTCCTCTCTCTCTCTCTCTCTCTCTGTCCTCTCTTTCTCTCTCTCTCCCTGTCCTCTCTTTCTCTCTCTCTCTCTCCCTGTCCTCTCTCTCTCTCTCTCTCTCTCCCTTTTCTGATGAAGTGGGGTGTAATCTGTGTAGAGTGGTAGAGGGAGGATTAGTGAGCTAGTGAGCTCTCTTTTCCATTGATGATGAAAGCAGAATACATTAGCAAAATACACTGACATTTTATAGACTGGGGCCTATAGCTTGCCACAGACAGACAGACAGTTGTCAATAATTGTCATTGACTCAAATACAATCTGAATATTGTATTTACCCATTGTAGCTAATCAACCATCTGATTATGACATCAGTGATCTGCTCAAAGAAAATATGGAAGGATGGAAGAGAGGAGGGAATGGAAGATGCAGTGTCAATCTTTTATTATTATCTCTCATTCGCTCTCTCTCACTCTCTCTCCCGCTACACGTCATTGCTCTAGTGCTCCTGTCTTCTCTTTTCTCCTCTCCTCTCCTCTCTTCTCTTATCCTCTCCACTCTTCTCCTCTCCTCTCTTCTCCTCTCCTATCCTCTCCTATCTTCTCCTCTCCTCTCTTCTCTTCTCTTCTCATCCTCTCCTCTCCTCTCCTCTCTTCTCTTCTCTTCTCTTCTCTTCTCTTCTCTTCTCTTCTCTTCTCTTCTCTTCTCTTCTCCTCTCTTCTCTTCTCTTCTCTTCTCTTCTCTTCTCCTCTCCTCTCCTCTCCTCTCCTCTCTCCTCCTCTCTTCTCTGCTCAGTGGGCTGAAATACTGTGAGAGATACTCCGCTCTGCAGCTCTCTGCTCTGCTCTGCTCTCCCACGAACCAGGGCTTGAATCCCAGCCAGACAGTCAATCACCAGCCCTGGATATTGCACACTCACTCTCTGCTGAATTCCTTAAAAGTGCTCTGGTTAAGTGCATGAAGCTAAACCACACATTCTTTTCAAAAACCGCAGCAACCAATTTGACTGAGGTTCAGTGTTAGTTTTTATAGTGTTGTATTTTTATCTTTGTGTGTGACTCCAGTCTCTAGCACAGTGAGACCAGTTTTGGTTGGGAGGTTGATTACATGTTGGACTGTGGTCACACTAGTGACAAGAAAATGTTTTAGCCCTGTTTGTCCCACAGTTTAACACACAGTTTAACACTCACTGGGTCTAACTCATGGTCTGAGTGAGTGTTAAACTGAGTGTTAGTGAGAGTGGCCAAGTCTTTAAATCTGTAGTTGATGAGGCAGCTGTACAGGCCAAACGAGCCAAACCCAGTTTGAGGGCGACTCTGAAATTCAGATTCAAACCAGGGCTTTGTGGGTAAAGAAAGGAAAACAAGGTATCAGTAAACATGTCATCCCCCATGAATGGTGCACCTCTCTCTCTTCTCTGTCAGTTCTAGCCTACCTCTCTCTCTTCTCTGTCAGTTCTAGCCTACCTCTCTCTTCTCTGTCAGTTCTACCCTACCTCTCTCTCTTCTCTGTCAGTTCTACCCTACCTCTCTCTCTTCTCTGTCAGTTCTAGCCTACCTCTCTCTCTTCTCTGTCAGTTTTAGCCTACCTCTCTCTCTTCTCTGTCAGTTCTAGCCTACCTCTCTCTCTTCTCTGTCAGTTCTACCCTACCTCTCTCTCTTCTCTGTCAGTTCTAGCCTACCTCTCTCTCTTCTCTGTCAGTTCTAGCCTACCTCTCTCTCTTCTCTGTCAGTTCTACCCTACCTCTCTCTCTTCTCTGTCAGTTCTACCCTACCTCTCTCTCTTCTCTGTCAGTTCTACCCTACCTCTCTCTCTTCTCTGTCAGTTCTAGCCTACCTCTCTCTCTTCTCTGTCAGTTCTAGCCTACCTCTCTCTTCTCTGTCAGTTCTACCCTACCTCTCTCTCTTCTCTGTCAGTTCTAGCCTACCTCTCTCTCTTCTCTGTCAGTTCTAGCCTACCTCTCTCTCTTCTCTGTCAGTTCTAGCCTACCTCTCTCTCTTCTCTGTCAGTTCTAGCCTACCTCTCTCTCTTCTCTGTCAGTTCTACCCTACCTCTCTCTCTTCTCTGTCAGTTCTAGCCTACCTCTCTCTCTTCTCTGTCAGTTCTAGCCTACCTCTCTCTCTTCTCTGTCAGTTCTAGCCTACCTCTCTCTCTTCTCTGTCAGTTCTACCCTACCTCTCTCTCTTCTCTGTCAGTTCTACCCTACCTCTCTCTCTTCTCTGTCAGTTCTACCCTACCTCTCTCTCTTCTCTGTCAGTTCTACCCTACCTCTCTCTCTTCTCTGTCAGTTCTAGCCTACCTCTCTCTCTTCTCTGTCAGTTCTACCCTACCTCTCTCTCTTCTCTGTCAGTTCTAGCCTACCTCTCTCTCTTCTCTGTCAGTTCTACCCTACCTCTCTCTCTTCTCTGTCAGTTCTAACCTACCTCTCTCTCTTCTCTGTCAGTTCTAGCCTACCTCTCTCTCTTCTCTGTCAGTTCTACCCTACCTCTCTCTCTTCTCTGTCAGTTTTAGCCTACCTCTCTCTCTTCTCTGTCAGTTCTACCCTACCTCTCTCTCTTCTCTGTCAGTTCTACCCTACCTCTCTCTCTTCTCTGTCAGTTCTACCCTACCTCTCTCTCTTCTCTGTCAGTTCTAGCCTACCTCTCTCTCTTCTCTGTCAGTTCTAGCCTACCTCTCTCTCTTCTCTGTCAGTTCTAGCCTACCTCTCTCTCTTCTCTGTCAGTTCTACCCTACCTCTCTCTCTTCTCTGTCAGTTCTACCCTACCTCTCTATCTTCTCTGTCAGTTCTAGCCTACCTCTCTCTCTTCTCTGTCAGTTCTACCCTACCTCTCTCTCTTCTCTTTCAGTTCTAGCCTACCTCTCTCTCTTCTCTGTCAGTTCTACCCTACCTCTCTCTCTTCTCTGTCAGTTCTACCCTACCTCTCTCTCTTCTCTGTCAGTTCTACCCTACCTCTCTCTCTTCTCTGTCAGTTCTAGCCTACCTCTCTCTCTTCTCTGTCAGTTCTAGCCTACCTCTCTCTTCTCTGTCAGTTCTACCCTACCTCTCTCTCTTCTCTGTCAGTTCTAGCCTACCTCTCTCTCTTCTCTGTCAGTTCTAGCCTACCTCTCTCTCTTCTCTGTCAGTTCTAGCCTACCTCTCTCTCTTCTCTGTCAGTTCTACCCTACCTCTCTCTCTTCTCTGTCAGTTCTAGCCTACCTCTCTCTCTTCTCTGTCAGTTCTAGCCTACCTCTCTCTCTTCTCTGTCAGTTCTACCCTACCTCTCTCTCTTCTCTGTCAGTTCTACCCTACCTCTCTCTCTTCTCTGTCAGTTCTACCCTACCTCTCTCTCTTCTCTGTCAGTTCTACCCTACCTCTCTCTCTTCTCTGTCAGTTCTACCCTACCTCTCTCTCTTCTCTGTCAGTTCTAGCCTACCTCTCTCTCTTCTCTGTCAGTTCTAGCCTACCTCTCTCTCTTCTCTGTCAGTTCTAGCCTACCTCTCTCTCTTCTCTGTCAGTTCTACCCTACCTCTCTCTTCTCTGTCAGTTCTACCCTACCTCTCTCTCTTCTCTGTCAGTTCTACCCGACCTCTCTCTCTTCTCTGTCAGTTCTAGCCTACCTCTCTCTCTTCTCTGTCAGTTCTACCCTACCTCTCTCTCTTCTCTGTCAGTTCTAACCTACCTCTCTCTCTTCTCTGTCAGTTCTACCCTACCTCTCTCTCTTCTCTGTCAGTTCTAGCCTACCTCTCTCTCTTCTCTGTCAGTTCTAGCCTACCTCTCTCTCTTCTCTGTCAGTTCTACCCTACCTCTCTCTCTTCTCTGTCAGTTCTACCCTACCTCTCTCTCTTCTCTGTCAGTTCTACCCTACCTCTCTCTCTTCTCTGTCAGTTCTAGCCTACCTCTCTCTCTTCTCTGTCAGTTCTAGCCTACCTCTCTCTCTTCTCTGTCAGTTCTACCCTACCTCTCTCTCTTCTCTGTCAGTTCTACCCTACCTCTCTCTCTTCTCTGTCAGTTCTAGCCTACCTCTCTCTCTTCTCTGTCAGTTCTAGCCTACCTCTCTCTCTTCTCTGTCAGTTCTAGCCTACCTCTCTCTCTTCTCTGTCAGTTCTAGCCTACCTCTCTCTCTTCTCTGTCAGTTCTAGCCTACCTCTCTCTCTTCTCTGTCAGTTCTAGCCTACCTCTCTCTCTTCTCTGTCAGTTCTACCCTACCTCTCTCTCTTCTCTGTCAGTTCTACCCTACCTCTCTCTCTTCTCTGTCAGTTCTACCCTACCTCTCTCTCTTCTCTGTCAGTTCTACCCTACCTCTCTCTCTTCTCTGTCAGTTCTACCCTACCTCTCTCTCTTCTCTGTCAGTTCTAGCCTACCTCTCTCTCTTCTCTGTCAGTTCTAGCCTACCTCTCTCTCTTCTCTGTCAGTTCTACCCTACCTCTCTCTTCTCTGTCAGTTCTACCCTACCTCTCTCTCTTCTCTGTCAGTTCTAGCCTACCTCTCTCTCTTCTCTGTCAGTTCTAGCCTACCTCTCTCTCTTCTCTGTCAGTTCTAGCCTACCTCTCTCTCTTCTCTGTCAGTTCTACCCTACCTCTCTCTCTTCTCTGTCAGTTCTACCCTACCTCTCTCTCTTCTCTGTCAGTTCTAGCCTACCTCTCTCTCTTCTCTGTCAGTTCTAGCCTACCTCTCTCTCTTCTCTGTCAGTTCTACCCTACCTCTCTCTCTTCTCTGTCAGTTCTACCCTACCTCTCTCTCTTCTCTGTCAGTTCTACCCTACCTCTCTCTCTTCTCTGTCAGTTCTAGCCTACCTCTCTCTCTTCTCTGTCAGTTCTACCCTACCTCTCTCTCTTCTCTGTCAGTTCTACCCTACCTCTCTCTCTTCTCTGTCAGTTCTACCCTACCTCTCTCTCTTCTCTGTCAGTTCTAGCCTACCTCTCTCTCTTCTCTGTCAGTTCTACCCTACCTCTCTCTCTTCTCTGTCAGTTCTAGCCTACCTCTCTCTCTTCTCTGTCAGTTCTAGCCTACCTCTCTCTCTTCTCTGTCAGTTCTACCCTACCTCTCTCTCTTCTCTGTCAGTTCTACCCTACCTCTCTCTCTTCTCTGTCAGTTCTACCCTACCTCTCTCTCTTCTCTGTCAGTTCTACCCTACCTCTCTCTCTTCTCTGTCAGTTCTACCCTACCTCTCTCTCTTCTCTGTCAGTTCTAGCCTACCTCTCTCTCTTATCTGTCAGTTCTACCCTACCTCTCTCTCTTCTCTGTCAGTTCTAACCTACCTCTCTCTCTTCTCTGTCAGTTCTACCCTACCTCTCTCTCTTCTCTGTCAGTTCTAGCCTACCTCTCTCTCTTCTCTGTCAGTTCTAGCCTACCTCTCTCTCTTCTCTGTCAGTTCTACCCTACCTCTCTCTCTTCTCTGTCAGTTCTACCCTACCTCTCTCTCTTCTCTGTCAGTTCTAGCCTACCTCTCTCTCTTCTCTGTCAGTTCTACCCTACCTCTCTCTCTTCTCTGTCAGTTCTACCCTACCTCTCTCTCTTCTCTGTCAGTTCTAGCCTACCTCTCTCTCTTCTCTGTCAGTTCTAGCCTACCTCTCTCTCTTCTCTGTCAGTTCTACCCTACCTCTCTCTCTTCTCTGTCAGTTCTAGCCTACCTCTCTCTCTTCTCTGTCAGTTCTAGCCTACCTCTCTCTCTTCTCTGTCAGTTCTACCCTACCTCTCTCTCTTCTCTGTCAGTTCTACCCTACCTCTCTCTCTTCTCTGTCAGTTCTACCCTACCTCTCTCTCTTCTCTGTCAGTTCTACCCTACCTCTCTCTCTTCTCTGTCAGTTCTACCCTACCTCTCTCTCTTCTCTGTCAGTTCTAGCCTACCTCTCTCTCTTCTCTGTCAGTTCTAGCCTACCTCTCTCTCTTCTCTGTCAGTTCTACCCTACCTCTCTCTTCTCTGTCAGTTCTACCCTACCTCTCTCTCTTCTCTGTCAGTTCTAGCCTACCTCTCTCTCTTCTCTGTCAGTTCTACCCTACCTCTCTCTCTTCTCTGTCAGTTCTACCCTACCTCTCTCTCTTCTCTGTCAGTTCTACCCTACCTCTCTCTCTTCTCTGTCAGTTCTAGCCTACCTCTCTCTCTTCTCTGTCAGTTCTAGCCTACCTCTCTCTCTTCTCTGTCAGTTCTACCCTACCTCTCTCTCTTCTCTGTCAGTTCTAGCCTACCTCTCTCTCTTCTCTGTCAGTTCTAGCCTACCTCTCTCTCTTCTCTGTCAGTTCTACCCTACCTCTCTCTCTTCTCTGTCAGTTCTACCCTACCTCTCTCTCTTCTCTGTCAGTTCTACCCTACCTCTCTCTCTTCTCTGTCAGTTCTACCCTACCTCTCTCTCTTCTCTGTCAGTTCTAGCCTACCTCTCTCTCTTCTCTGTCAGTTCTACCCTACCTCTCTCTCTTCTCTGTCAGTTCTACCCTACCTCTCTCTCTTCTCTGTCAGTTCTACCCTACCTCTCTCTCTTCTCTGTCAGTTCTAGCCTACCTCTCTCTCTTCTCTGTCAGTTCTAGCCTACCTCTCTCTCTTCTCTGTCAGTTCTACCCTACCTCTCTCTCTTCTCTGTCAGTTCTAGCCTACCTCTCTCTCTTCTCTGTCAGTTCTAGCCTACCTCTCTCTCTTCTCTGTCAGTTCTACCCTACCTCTCTCTCTTCTCTGTCAGTTCTACCCTACCTCTCTCTCTTCTCTGTCAGTTCTACCCTACCTCTCTCTCTTCTCTGTCAGTTCTACCCTACCTCTCTCTCTTCTCTGTCAGTTCTACCCTACCTCTCTCTCTTCTCTGTCAGTTCTAGCCTACCTCTCTCTCTTCTCTGTCAGTTCTACCCTACCTCTCTCTCTTCTCTGTCAGTTCTACCCTACCTCTCTCTTCTCTGTCAGTTCTACCCTACCTCTCTCTCTTCTCTGTCAGTTCTAGCCTACCTCTCTCTCTTCTCTGTCAGTTCTACCCTACCTCTCTCTCTTCTCTGTCAGTTCTAACCTACCTCTCTCTCTTCTCTGTCAGTTCTACCCGACCTCTCTCTCTTCTCTGTCAGTTCTAGCCTACCTCTCTCTCTTCTCTGTCAGTTCTAGCCTACCTCTCTCTCTTCTCTGTCAGTTCTACCCTACCTCTCTCTCTTCTCTGTCAGTTCTAGCCTACCTCTCTCTCTCAACCCCCCTCTCTTTCTCCCTCACTCCCCCTCTCTTTCTCTCTGAGCCGCTGTCCTCCCCTCAGCTGTCAGCTCACCTCTGTGCTACAAGGCATTACTCCCCCTCCTAGTGGAGCCATGGCACTGTGGGTGGGGGGGGGGGGGGGGCGGGGGGTGCATCTCCAATGTCTGGTCCTTTCATGTGTCACAGAGCTAGCTGCATGGCTCATGTTTGCCAATGAGGCGGCTAAGCTAGGTTAAGCTTAAACGCCGCTTCGCACCGAGATGCCGAGCCTGTTACAGCAGGTCTGGGAGAGAGAGAAAGACAGACAGACAGAGGGAGTGACAGAGAGAGTGACAGAGAGAGAGAGAGAGAGAGAGAGAGAGAGAGAGAGAGAGAGAGAGAGAGAGAGAGAGAGAGAGAGAGAGAGAGAGAGAGAGAGAGAGAGAGAGAGAGAGAGAGAGAGAGAGAGAGAGAGAGAGAGGCCTCTCACCCGTCACTCACACACCACATCACACACTTCACACACACATGCTCAGGGGATACAGTGAGGATATAGCTATGTGTTATAAGCTTTTATGGATTGTATGTGACTAGGTTTGTAAATGCACTAGCTATTGTCGGCTATTTTTCATTTAGCCATTATTAGGTTATTTACTTGTCTTTTTCACATTATTTTATTGAATCATTTCTATTGTTATGCAAGGAGATGTAGACTTTATTCTGGTGTGAGGCTGGTGCCTTGCTACCATTCTTTCCTCCTTTAACCTCTAACGAGCCACAAACCCGGATCCGGGATCCCCCCCATCAAAAAAGCAGACTAGCATAGCCTAGCCTAAAGCTACAGGGATATCATATAATCAAATGTTCATGAAATCACAAGTCCAAGACACCAGATGAAAGATACAGATCTTGTGAATCCAGCCATCATTTCCGATTTTTTAAATGTTTTACAGGGAAGACACAATATGTATTTCTATTAGCTAACCACCATAGCAAAAGACACAACTTTTTTTTCTCCACCATTTTTTTCCTGCATAGGTAGCCATCACTAATTCGACCAAATAAAGATATAAATAGCCACTAACCAAGAAGAAACTTCATCAGATGACAGTCTGATAGGATATTTATTGTATAGCATATGTTTTGTTAGAAAAATGTGCATATTTCAGGTATAAATCACAGTTCTACATTGCAGCTGCAATCTGAAATAGCGTCGATGCAGGCAGAATAATTACAGAGACCAACGTCAAATACCTAATTACTCATCATAAAACATTTCTGAAAAATACACAGAGTACAGCAAATGAAACCCCAACATCTTGTGAATCCAGCCAATATGTCAGATTTTTTAATTGTTTTACAGCGAAAACACAATATAGCATTATATTAGCTTACCACAATAGCCAGAAACACAACCGCATTTACCAGCAGCAAATGTTAGCGATCGTAACAATCCAGCAAAAGATATATAATTTGACTAACCTTGATAAACTTCATCAGATGACAGTCCTGTAACATCATATTACACAATGCATATAGGTTTTGTTCGAAAATGTGCATATTTAGCAGCACAAATCGTGGTTATACAATGTGATCAGTAGCAACATTTCATGCATTCTGGGCGGCGCCATCTTGGAGAGGCACCTAATCTAATCGATAAATAATCGTAAACTTGACTAAAAAATACAGGTTGGACAGCAAATGAAAGATGCATTAGTTATTAATGCAACCGCTGTGTTAGATTTTAAAAATTAACGTTACTAGACATACAGTGTGCGTTACAGCCAGACTAGTGCCGCAATAATGGCGGACAAATCCTTTTACATTTTTCCACATAAATACGGAATAACATCATAAATAGCTCTTACTTTTGGACGAGCTTCCATCAGAATCTTGGGCAAGTTGTCCTTTGTCCAAAAGAATCGTTGCTCGGTTGTAAAACGTCCTCTTCAACTTTGGAACTAGCAGCTAACAATAGCTATGTGGCGCAGACATGCCCAAATCTTCAAAACGCAATACTAAGGAAATTCCGAAAATCGCAATATACTCGCATAAACTGATATAACTCGGTTTAAAATAACTTCGTTATGATGTTTCTAACACCTATATCGAATTAAATTACAGACGGATATATCTAAGGCCGATAACTGAGCGTTTCAAAATGCCATGCTGAGGTCCTGCTTTGCGTCATGACGAACGTCGAAAAGACTGCACCCCCCATGCCATGGCCTTTTATAAGGTCTGAGATCTGCCTAGAAACTCCATTCCAATTCTCATTGGTTACTGACATCCAGGGGAAGGCGCGTGCAGTTCATGTCGACCCATAGGATACATACAGAGCTTTAAACTGATCTGAGAACAGAGCCTCGTTTTCAGACCTTCACAGTTCCTGTCATGAATTTCGCTGCAGAATGAGTTCTGTTTCACCCACAGACATAATTCAAACGGTTTTAGAAACTAGAGATTGTTTTCCATCCAATAGTAATAATAATATGCATATTGTACGAGCAAGAATTGAGTACGAGGCAGTTTAATTTGGGAACGATAAATGTCGAAGTTGAAACAGCACCCCCTATAGTGGCAAGAGGTTTTAAGGACTCCCTCCATCCCTCCCTCTTTCCCTCTCTCCTCCGCCAGTATTCAGACAGTGAGGCTCAGGGCTCCTTTCCTTTCCTCTCTCTGTCCCTCTGTCTCTCCCTCCATCCACTGCCCATCGCCCTCCCTCTCTTCTCCCTCTCTGTGTCTCTCTGTATCCCATCCTCTCTCCCCTCCTCTCTCCCCTCTGTCTCTCCCTTTGCTCTCCCTCTCTCCCCCCTCTCTCCTCCCTCTCTCCTCTCTCTCTCTCCCTCTGTCTTTCCCTCTCTCCCTCTCTTGCCCTCTCCCTCTCTCCTCCCTCTCTTCTCCCTCTCTCTCCCTCTCTGTGTCTCTCTGTATCCCAGCCTCTCTACCCTCCTCTCGCCGTCTCACCTCCCTCTCTCCTCCCTCTTTCCTCCCTCTCTCTCCCTCTCTCCTCCTTCTCTTCTCCATCTCTCCTCCCTCTCTCTCATCTATCTCTTCCTCTGTATCTCCCTCACCTCCCTCTCTTTCTCTCTCTCCCTCTCCTCCCTCTCTTTTTCTCTCGCCCTGTCTCCCCCTCTGTCTCTCCCTCTCTCCTCCCTCTCTCTCCCTCTCTCCTCCCTCTCTCTTCCCTTTGTCTCTCCCTCTGTCTCTCCCTCTCTCTTCCTTCTCTTTCCCTCTCTCCTCCCTCTTCCTTCTTTCCCCCCTCTCTCCTCCCTCTCGCCTCTCTCTCTCCTCCTATGTCTCTCCCCCTCTCCTCCCTCTCTCTCCCTCTGTCTCTCTCTCCATATCTCCCTCTCTCTTCCCTCTCTCCTCCCTCTCGCCCCCTCTGTCTCTCCCTCTCTCTTCCCTCTCTTTCCCTCTCTCCCCCTCTGTCTCTCTCGCTCTCTCCTCCTGGTTCCCCCCTCTCTCCTCCATCTCGCTCCCCCCTCTGTCTCTCCCCCTCTCCTCCCTCCCTCCTCCCTCTCTCTGCCTCTGTCTCTCTCCATCTCTCCCTCTCTCTTCCCTCTCTCCTCCCTCTCTCCCCCTCTGTCTCTCCATCTCTCTCCTCCTTCTTTCCCCCTCTCTCCTCCCTCTCTCTCTCCCCTCTCTCTCTCCCCCTCTGTCTCTCCCCCTCTCCTCCCTCTCTCCTTCTCTGTCTGTGTCTCTCCCCCTCTCCTCCCTCTCTCCCTCTCTGTCTCTCCTCCTCTCCTCCCTCTCTCCCTCTCTGTCTGTGTCTCTCCCCCTCTCCTCCCTCTCTCCCTCTCTGTATGTGTCTCTCCCCCTCTCCTCGGTCTCTCTCCCTCTCTCCCTCTCTGTCTCTCCCCCTCTCCTCCCTCTCTCCCTATCTGTCTGTGTCTCTCCCCCTCTCCTCCCTTTCTCCCTCTCTGTCTGTGTCTCTCCCCTTCTCCTACCTCTCTCCCTATCTGTCTGTGTCTCTCCCCCTCTCCTCCCTCTCTCCCTCTCTGTCTGTGTCTCTCCCCCTCTCCTCCCTCTCTCCCTCTCTGTCTGTGTCTCTCCCCCTCTCCTCGGTCTCTCTCCCTCTCTCCCTCTCTGTCTCTCCCCCTCTCCTCCCTCTCTCCCTATCTGTCTGTGTCTCTCCCCCTCTCCTCCCTTTCTCCCTCTCTGTCTGTGTCTCTCCCCTTCTCCTACCTCTCTCCCTATCTGTCTGTGTCTCTCCCCCTCTCCTCCCTCTCTCCCTCTCTGTCTGTGTCTCTCCCCCTCTCTCCCTCTCTCCCTCTCTGTCTGTGTCTCTCCCCCTCTCCTCGGTCTCTCTCCCTCTCTCCCTCTCTGTCTCTCCCCCTCTCCTCCCTCTCTCCCTATCTGTCTGTGTCTCTCCCCCTCTCCTCCCTCTCTCCCTCTCTGTATGTGTCTCTCCCCCTCTCTCCCTCTCTCCCTCTCTGTCTGTGTCTCTCCCCCTCTCCTCGGTCTCTCTCCCTCTCTCCCTCTCTGTCTCTCCCCCTCTCCTCCCTCTCTCCCTATCTGTCTGTGTCTCTCCCCCTCTCCTCCCTCTCTCCCTCTCTGTATGTGTCTCTCCCCCTCTCTCCCTCTCTCCCTCTCTGTCTGTCTCTCCCCCTCTCCTCCCTCTCTCCCTCTCTGTATGTGTCTCTCTCCCTCTCTGTCTGTGTCTCTCCCCCTCTCCTCCCTTTCTCCCTCTCTGTCTGTGTCTCTCCCCCTCTCCTCCCTTTCTCCCTCTCTGTATGTGTCTCTCCCCCTCTCTCCCTCTCTCCCTCTCTGTCTGTCTCTCCCCCTCTCCTCCCTCTCTCCCTCTCTGTCTGTGTCTCTCCCCCTCTCCTCCCTCTCTCCCTCTCTGTTGGTGTCTCTCCCCCTCTCCTCCCTCTCTCCCTCTCTGTCGGTGTCTCTCCCCCTCTCCTCCCTCGCTCCCTCTCTGTCTCTCCCCTTCTCCTCCATCTCTCCTCTCTGTCTGTGTCTCTCTCTCTCTGTCTGTGTCTCTCCCCCTCTCCCCCTCTCTCTCCCCTCTGTCTCTCCCCTTCTCCTCCCTCCCTCTCTCTGTCTGTGTCTCTCCATCTCCGTCTGTGTCTCTCCCTCTCTGTCTGTGTCTCTCTCCCTCTCTGTCTGTGTCTGTCTCCCTCTCTGTCTGTGTCTCTCCCCCTCTTCTCCCTCTCTCCCTCTCTGTCTGTGTCTCTCCTTCTCTATCTGTGTCTCTCCCTCTCTGTCTGTGTCTCTCCTTCTCTATCTGTGTCTCTCCCTCTCTGTCTGTGTCTCTCCTTCTCTATCTGTGTCTCTCCCTCTCTGTATGTGTCTCTCTCCCTCTCTGTCTGTGTCTCTCCCTCTCTGTCTGTGTCTCTCCTTCTCTGTCTGTGTCTCTCTCCCTCTCTCTGTGTCTCTCCTTCTCTGTCTGTGTCTCTCTCCCTCTCTGTCTGTGTCTCTCCTTCTCTGTCTGTGTCTCTCTCCCTCTCTGTCTGTGTCTCTCCTTCTCTGTCTGTGTCTCTCTCCCTCTCTGTCTGTGTCTCTCCTTCTCTGTCTGTGTCTCTCTCCCTCTCTGTCTGTGTCTCTCCTTCTCTGTCTGTGTCTCTCTCCCTCTCTGTCTGTGTCTCTCCTTCTCTGTCTGTGTCTCTCTCCCTCTCTGTCTGTGTCTCTCCTTCTCTGTCTGTGTCTCTCCCTCTCTGTCTGTGTCTGTCTCCCTCTCTGTATGTGTCTCTCTCCCTCTCTGTCTGTGTCTGTCTCCCTCTCTGTCTGTGTCTCTCTCCCTCTCTGTCTGTGTCTGTCTCCCTCTCTGTATGTGTCTCTCTCCCTCTCTGTCTGTGTCTCTCCTTCTCTGTCTGTCTCTCCTTCTCTGTCTGTGTCTCTCCCTCTCTGTCTGTGTCTCTCTCCTTCTCTGTATGTGTCTCTCTCCCTCTCTGTCTGTGTCTCTCCTTCTCTGTCTGTCTCTCCCTCTCTGTCTGTGTCTCTCCTTCTCTGTCTGTCTCTCCCTCTCTATCTGTCTCTCTCCCTCTCTGTCTGTGTCTCTCCTTCTCTGTCTGTGTCTCTCCCTCTCTGTATGTGTCTCTCTCCCTCTCTGTCTGTGTCTGTCTCCCTCTCTGTCTGTGTCTCTCTCCCTCTCTGTCTGTGTCTCTCCCCCTCTTCTCCCTCTCTCCCTCTCTGTCTGTGTCTCTCCCTCTCTATCTGTGTCTCTCCCTCTCTGTCTGTGTCTCTCCCCCTCTTCTCCCTCTCTCCCTCTCTATCTGTGTCTCTCCCTCTCTGTCTGTGTCTCTCCCTCTCTCCCTCTCTGTCTGTGTCTCTCCCCCTCTTCTCCCTCTCTCCCTCTCTGTCTGTGTCTCTCTCCCTCTCTATCTGTGTCTCTCCCTCTCTGTATGTGTCTCTCTCCCTCTCTGTCTGTGTCTCTCCTTCTCTGTCTGTGTCTCTCCCTCTCTGTATGTGTCTCTCTCCCTCTCTGTATGTGTCTCTCTCCCTCTCTGTATGTGTCTCTCTCCCTCTCTGTATGTGTCTCTCTCCCTCTCTGTCTGTGTCTCTCTCCCTCTCTGTCTGTGTCTCTCCCTCTCTATCTGTGTCTCTCCCTCTCTGTATGTGTCTCTCTCCTTCTCTGTCTGTGTCTCTCCCTCTCTGTATGTGTCTCTCTCCCTCTCTGTCTGTGTCTCTCCTTCTCTGTCTGTGTCTCTCCCCCTCTTCTCCCTCTCTCCCTCTCTGTCTGTGTCTCTCCCTCTCTGTCTGTGTCTCTCCCTCTCTGTATGTGTCTCTCTCCCTCTCTGTCTGTGTCTCTCCTTCTCTGTCTGTGTCTCTCTCCCTCTCTGTCTGTGTCTGTCTCCCTCTCTGTCTGTGTCTCTCCCCCTCTTCTCCCTCTCTCCCTCTCCGTCTGTGTCTCTCCCTCTCTGTCTGTGTCTCTCTCCCTCTCTGTCTGTGTCTGTCTCCCTCTCTGTCTGTGTCTCTCTCCCTCTCTGTCTGTGTCTCTCTCCCTCTCTGTCTGTGTCTCTCCTTCTCTGTATGTGTCTCTCTCCCTCTCTGTCTGTGTCTCTCCTTCTCTGTCTGTGTCTCTCTCCCTCTCTGTCTGTGTCTCTCTCCCTCTCTGTCTGTGTCTCTCCTTCTCTGTATGTGTCTCTCTCCCTCTCTGTCTGTGTCTCTCTCCCTCTCTGTCTGTGTCTCTCCTTCTCTGTATGTGTCTCTCTCCCTCTCTGTCTGTGTCTCTCTCCCTCTCTGTCTGTGTCTCTCTCCCTCTCTGTCTGTGTCTCTCCTTCTCTGTATGTGTCTCTCTCCCTCTCTGTCTGTGTCTCTCTCCCTCTCTGTCTGTGTCTCTCTCCCTCTCTGTCTGTGTCTCTCTCCCTCTCTGTCTGTGTCTCTCCTTCTCTGTATGTGTCTCTCTCCCTCTCTGTCTGTGTCTGTCTCCCTCTCTGTCTGTGTCTCTCTCCCTCTCTCCCTCTCTGTCTGTGTCTTTCCTTCTCTGTATGTGTCTCTCTCCCTCTCTCCCTCTCTGTCTGTGTCTCTCTCCCTCTCTGTCTGTGTCTCTCCTTCTCTGTATGTGTCTCTCTCCCTCTCTGTCTGTGTCTGTCTCCCTCTCTGTCTGTGTCTCTCTCCCTCTCTCCCTCTCTGTCTGTGTCTCTCCTTCTCTGTCTGTGTCTGTCTCCCTCTCTGTCTGTGTCTGTCTCCCTCTCTGTATGTGTCTCTCTCCCTCTCTGTCTGTGTCTCTCTCCCTCTCTGTCTGTGTCTGTCTCCCTCTCTGTCTGTGTCTCTCTCCCTCTCTGTCTGTGTCTCTCTCCCTCTCTGTCTGTGTCTCTCCTTCTCTGTATGTGTCTCTCTCCCTCTCTGTCTGTGTCTCTCCTTCTCTGTCTGTGTCTGTCTCCCTCTCTGTCTGTGTCTCTCCCCCTCTTCTCCCTCTCTCCCTCTCTGTCTGTGTCTCTCCTTCTCTGTATGTGTCTCTCTCCCTCTCTGTCTGTGTCTCTCTCCCTCTCTGTCTGTGTCTGTCTCCCTCTCTGTCTGTGTCTCTCTCCCTCTCTGTATGTGTCTCTCTCCCTCTCTGTCTGTGTCTGTCTCCCTCTCTGTCTGTGTCTCTCCTTCTCTATCTGTGTCTCTCCCTCTCTGTATGTGTCTCTCTCCCTCTCTGTCTGTGTCTCTCCTTCTCTGTCTGTGTCTCTCTCCCTCTCTGTCTGTGTCTGTCTCCCTCTCTGTCTGTGTCTCTCTCCCTCTCTGTCTGTGTCTCTCCTTCTCTGTATGTGTCTCTCTCCCTCTCTGTCTGTGTCTCTCTCCCTCTCTGTCTGTGTCTGTCTCCCTCTCTGTCTGTGTCTCTCTCCCTCTCTGTCTGTGTCTCTCTCCCTCTCTGTCTGTGTCTGTCTCCCTCTCTGTCTGTGTCTCTCTCCCTCTCTGTCTGTGTCTCTCCTTCTCTGTATGTGTCTCTCTCCCTCTCTGTCTGTGTCTCTCTCCCTCTCTGTCTGTGTCTCTCTCCCTCTCTGTCTGTGTCTCTCTCCCTCTCTGTCTGTCTGTGTCTCTCCCTCTCTGTATGTGTCTCTCTCCCTCTCTGTCTGTGTCTCTCTCCCTCTCTGTCTGTGTCTGTCTCCCTCTCTGTCTGTGTCTCTCTCCCTCTCTGTCTGTGTCTCTCTCCCTCTCTGTCTGTGTCTGTCTCCCTCTCTGTCTGTGTCTCTCTCCCTCTCTGTCTGTGTCTCTCCTTCTCTGTATGTGTCTCTCTCCCTCTCTGTCTGTGTCTCTCTCCCTCTCTGTCTGTGTCTGTCTCCCTCTCTGTATGTGTCTCTCTCCCTCTCTGTCTGTGTCTCTCTCCCTCTCTGTCTGTGTCTGTCTCCCTCTCTGTCTGTGTCTCTCTCCCTCTCTGTCTGTGTCTCTCCTTCTCTGTATGTGTCTCTCTCCCTCTCTGTCTGTGTCTCTCCTTCTCTGTATGTGTCTCTCTCCCTCTCTGTCTGTGTCTCTCTCCCTCTCTGTCTGTGTCTCTCCTTCTCTGTATGTGTCTCTCTCCCTCTCTGTCTGTGTCTGTCTCCCTCTCTGTCTGTGTCTCTCCTTCTCTGTATGTGTCTCTCTCCCTCTCTGTCTGTGTCTCTCCTTCTCTGTATGTGTCTCTCTCCCTCTCTGTCTGTGTCTGTCTCCCTCTCTGTCTGTGTCTCTCTCCCTCTCTGTCTGTGTCTCTCTCCCTCTCTGTCTGTGTCTCTCTCCCTCTCTGTCTGTGTCTCTCTCCCTCTCTGTCTGTGTCTCTCTCCCTCTCTGTCTGTGTCTCTCTCCCTCTCTGTCTGTGTCTCTCCTTCTCTGTCTGTGTCTGTCTCCCTCTCTGTCTGTGTCTGTCTCCCTCTCTGTATGTGTCTCTCTCCCTCTCTGTCTGTGTCTCTCTCCCTCTCTCTCTGTCTGTGTCTGTCTCCTTCTCTGTCTGTGTCTGTCTCCCTCTCTGTCTGTGTCTCTCTCCCTCTCTGTCTGTGTCTGTCTCCCTCTCTGTCTGTGTCTCTCTCCCTCTCTGTCTGTGTCTCTCCTTCTCTGTCTGTGTCTGTCTCCCTCTCTGTCTGTGTCTGTCTCCCTCTCTGTATGTGTCTCTCTCCCTCTCTGTCTGTGTCTCTCTCCCTCTCTCTCTGTCTGTGTCTGTCTCCCTCTCTGTCTGTGTCTCTCTCCCTCTCTGTCTGTGTCTCTCTCCCTCTCTGTCTGTGTCTCTCCTTCTCTGTATGTGTCTCTCTCCCTCTCTGTCTGTGTCTCTCCCCCTCTTCTCCCTCTCTCCCTCTCTGTCTGTGTCTCTCCTTCTCTGTCTGTGTCTCTCCCCCTCTTCTCCCTCTCTCCCTCTCTGTCTGTGTCTCTCCCTCTCTATCTGTGTCTCTCTCCCTCTCTGTCTGTGTCTCCCTCTCTGTCTGTGTCTCTCTCCCTCTCTGTCTGTGTCTCTCCTTCTCTGTCTGTGTCTCTCCCCCTCTTCTCCCTCTCTCCCTCTCTGTCTGTGTCTCTCCCTCTCTATCTGTGTCTCTCTCCCTCTCTGTCTGTGTCTCCTTCTCTGTCTGTGTCTCTCTCCCTCTCTGTCTGTGTCTCTCTCCCTCTCTGTCTGTGTCTCTCTCCCTCTCTGTCTGTGTCTCTCCTTCTCTGTCTGTGTCTCTCTCCCTCTCTGTCTGTGTCTCTCCTTCTCTGTCTCTGTCTGTGTCTCTGTCTTCCTCTCTGTCTGTGTCTCTCTCCCTCTCTGTATGTATCTCCTTCTCTGTCTGTGTCTCTCTCCCTCTCTCTCTGTGTCTATCCCTCTCTCTGTGTGTCTCTCCCTCTCTCTCTGTGTCTCTCCCTCTCTCTCTGTGTCTCTCCCTCTCTCTCTGTGTCTCTCCCTCTCTCTCTGTGTCTCTCCCTCTCTGTCTGTGTCTCTCCCTCTCTCTCTGTGTCTCTCCCTCTCTCTCTGTGTCTCTCCCTCTCTCTCTGTGTCTCTCCCTCTCTCTGTGTGTCTCTCCCTCTCTGTCTGTGTCGCTGTCTCTCCTCCCTCTCCTCCATCTCTGTTTTTGAGCCTTTATTGTTTCCCTTCTTTATGTATTAGCATCCTGCGTGTGTTTCTGTGGAGCCCGCTGAATATGCAATGAAAGCTGTGGGGTCATTGGTCCCCGCTCATTTTCATAATCTGGAATATTGAGAGAAGGAGGAAGGTTGGAAGGCTGGCAGGGAGGACTGAAGATGTTCCCTCTTCTTTATTTGAAGTTATTTTTCTCTCTTCTCTTCTCTTCTCTTCTTTTTTCTCCTCTCTTTTTTTCTGCTTCTCTTGTATTTTCTTCCTACGTCTCCTCTGCTCCTGCTCCTTAGGGAGGGTTGAGAATGAAAGAGAAGTGGCTTCCCCTTACTCTGTCAAATGGATGATCTTAAATCATGAATCTGTTTATTGTCCCTATTTCTTTCTGTCTCAGTGTCTTTGCATTGTCAATGGGAATACACCTTTTGAATTGTAAAATACACAAATAGTACAGCAATTCACATACAAACACTTGAAGAGGAGATTATTTTAAAGACAGTGTAAAAATGGTGTAATTTGTATTTGAAAGTAACATTTCATAAGAAACATACCATGAACATAAAGGGAATAGCACTATATACATTTTTCATTAGTTATACTATTTTGATATTGAATACAGCGCTGTTGGGTAGGGCTTGCAAGTTAAGCATTTCACTGTACTTGTGCACGTGACAAATTAAACTTGAAACCACAACTAGGCTGTAGTATTTGGCTATAAACCTCATTTAGAACTTCCTGTCCAGCCCCTGTTGTCACAGTTATTATTAGGCAAATCAGCTTGAAATGCCTCGGCAGGCTAATTTATTTATGCATTCACTAACTTCTGTTTCATTAGTGTCTTTGTTTACTACGTCAGCTGGAGGTATCTGGATAAATATCGGGAAACACTTGGTTTGTGTTTGGACCCACCAGGCCTCTGTAGCTCCCTCAGTGGTCTAAACTCTCCAGCCAGAGATGTTGACTCGAGGGCCCCATCTCCTCTGCACCTCCTCTGCTCCTCCTCTGCAACTCCTCTGCACCTCCTCTGCACCTCCTCTGCTCCTCCTCTGCACCTCCTCTGCTCCTCCTCTGCACCTCCTCTGCACCTCATCTGCACGTCCTCTGCTCCTCCTCTGCACCTCCTCTGCACCTCCTCTGCACCTCCTCTGCTCCTCCTCTGCACCTGCTCTGCACCTCCTCTGCTCCTCCTCTGCACCTCCTCTGCACCTCCTCTGCACCTCCTCTGCTCCTCCTCTGCTCCTCTGTATCTGTCTATCCCCACACCAGGCCAGAGCAGAGCAGATCAAATCAGTTCTTGGAGCCTCCAGGCTAAAATACAACACACAGCTCTGGGGGTCAATAGAAGTGACCTCTCTGGATGTGGACAGATTGTTGATATGAAGCCTCTGCGAGGTTTGCTATTGCCTGTGTTGGCGCTGAGATGATTGGGGTCTGGAGGCCTGATGGTCATGGGGAGGTGAAGTGGGCAGACGTGGGAATTCAGAACGCTAGTGATGCTTTGTTTTAGTTTATTACACCTGTGTTGTTCTGTGATATGTAGCTTATGTTTTATACATGGTTGGGTTCTGCATGATAATGTTGTTTTATTGAATTCTCCTCTTCCTCCTCTTCCTCCTCATTGAGCTGGAAGTGTGTCCACAATGATATTTCACCATAACACATAAACACTTTTGACATGTAATGGCAATATTCTATGAACAAATCCTTTTCTCTCTCCTCTCTCTCCTTCTAATCCTTCTCTATCTCCTTCCCTTTGGTGTCGCCTGAGAGTAGGTGTCTACCCCCCCCCCTCTCCCATGTTACCCTCTCACACTCTAGCCCCCTCTCCCCATGTCTCTCTCCTCCTCTCCTCTCTCTCCAATTCCTCCTTTCATCTCTCTCTCTCTCCCTGACTCCCTCTCTCCAGTGCTTCAGGGATTTGACTCTAACCGGCCCTGGCGCCCGTAATGAAACCAAATCTATTTAAAGCCAAAAGCGATGCAAGTTTTAATTTCCTATTCCAGACTTAACCTTTTTGGCTGCACAGCATTTCACATCCACTTAATAACTTTTACCCCTCCCTCCCTCCCTCCTTGCCTTTGTTTCCCTTTTCCCCTTCCTCCCCCTCCTCTGTGTGTTTCCTATTTTAGTGGCCCCCTCATTGCTTGCAAAGGAGAGGAGAGGAGAGGCGCAGGCTGCCTCTTCAAGGGCAATATCTGTCAAATGATTCCCCAGTGAAATTAAGATAGAAGCCATGAGAGGGAAAAGAGAAGAGGATCAGGGAGGGGAGGGGGAGAGAAGGGGAGGGGGAGAGAAGGGGGGGGAAGGGGAGGGGGAGAGAAGGGGGAGGGGAGAGAATGGGAGGGGGAGAGAAGGTGAGGGGGACTGAAGAGGAGGGGGAGAGAAGGTGAGGGGGAGAGAAGGGGGGGGAGAAGGGGGGGGCAGCAGCCAGCGTTCCTTTTCTCTTAATTCTCTTAATTCAATCTGGTCTCACAAAACAAGTTTAATATATATCTATTGGAGTCTTCATGCTTTTTACATCTCAAAAGGATCAACTGGAAAGGAAAGATTTGTGTGAAATGTGAAAAGTATTTTTTTTTGTCAAGAATATAATGAATGTTTTTTACATGATTGAATAGGGATCTATTATTTGGTCACACACAGTATTACTATAGCCAGTGTTTGCTTTGTCTGGTGATGTAGCCTAGCTTCCATTTGAGATGCAGTTATCAGATATTTAGGGGTATACAGTATAAATAGAATCTCCAGAGATGAGGAATGTCTTATATTCCTTGCTATGTGGTGGTCTGGTATACTGTGATCATAGGGGTTTAAGGGTTTAATAACCATCTTTGTGATGAGGAGTCAAACCTGCCTCCCCTTCACTAACCCCCTCCCTGGGCTGTCAGTATGCATGGCTCCATCTGCTGGCTAGGACAGCTACTGCAGCCAGCAAACAATGGCAACTTAAACAACAAACAAACATTTCACTACTGTAACATCAATACAAAGAGACTTTCTCAAACTTTTAAAACCATTTTATTTAGATTTTTTATTTCTCAATCTTTTAAAACCATTTTATTTTGATTATATTGATCTATTTGATCAATCGTATCATATTTGTTGATACCGACAGCCCATCATAATATCCTCTTAAGCTTTAGTAATACTTAATGTGGACAATTTAAATTTACAGCTGATCCCTAAATGTCCAGAATTAAATTGTCATCGGTGTGTTTAAGTGTTACAGCGAAGCTTCCTGGTGTAGATAATGAACAGCCTTTATTAGACTGTGATTAGAGTTCCAGCAGCAGTATTACAAGTGGCAGGAGGAGAGAGGAGAAGCACTATAATGTCTGAGACCTTGGTAAGTCCTGTAGTATCTAATAGGAGGACACATACTCTTCTCCTCTTCATTAATAGACAGTTAGCAGCAGAGAAGATAATGTAATGTGAAGGTAATATCAAATTAACGTGGATGAAATAAGCTCTCTTGCCAAGTTTTTCTAAGTGGTGTCCAGCGCTGGCTTTCTCATGCTTGGTTGCCAAGTCCTCCTTCAAATTCCTATGTGTGATGTATGCAGTGATGCAACACAGCCATGGAAAGACAGAGTGAGAGGCAGAGAGACAGAAAGCATGTCTTCTACGTTGTGCTGGTATACTGTATGTATCTTAACACTATGCCCCCGAGCTGCATTGATATATACCAGCCCTTTGACTCTACTCTACACATTACCATGAAGATCAGCTTTTTATAGTCTGGCTCCTTAGCCACACAAACACACACACTCACCAACACACACACCAACACACACACACTCACCAACACACACACCAACACACACGCACGCACGCACGCACACACACACACACACACACACACACACTAGAGTGAGAGGGAGAGAGAAGGTCTGGGACTGCAGGAGTCACGTTCTTTAACACTCTGCTCTCTCTGCGGTTTGAACAGATCTGTGTGTCTGGTACTGTTTCATCTCTTCTGTTATTAAATCAGCCTTTCACAGGTGTCACCTCTCCGTTGACATCCCTTACATCAGCCATACTGGCCTCTGATTGGTTTAGCCACTGTAGGATTTCACAGATAGTTAGTTGTTTACTCTTTTGGGTGATTGTTGGATGAGAACGGGCCAGTGGGGCGGTCATCGGTGACAGTTGCTCAGAAACACCAGTTTGGAAACTAGATGGTGGAATATTATCTATGTAAGGCTGGTTACCTACTGAATATATTAGGATACATCCTCTAGTCTTCTGGTTTTATATGGAATGTTCTGCCATGGTTCCAGACAAGTTTTCAAGTTTTTCTCAAATCCTAAACCTAGCACCTTGGCACCTAGACCTAGCTCTGTCAGTGTTGTGTAAGTGGCAACCTAGTACCTTGGCACCTAGACCTAGCTCTGTCAGTGTTGTGTAAGTGGCAACCTAGCACCTTGGCACCTAGACCTAGCTCTGTCAGTGTTGTGTAAGTGGCAACCTAGTACCTTGGCACCTAAACCTAGCTCTGTCAGTGTTGTGTAAGTGGCAACCTAGCACCTTGGCACCTAGACCTAGCTCTGTCAGTGTTGTGTAAGTGGCAACCTAGCACCTTGGCACCTAGACCTAGCTCTGTCAGTGTTGTGTAAGTGGCAGCCTAGTACCTTGGCACCTAGACCTAGCTCTGTCAGTGTTGTGTAAGTGGCAACCTAGCACCTTGGCACCTAGACCTAGCTCTGTCAGTGTTGTGTAAGTGGCAACCTAGCACCTTGGCACCTAGACCTAGCTCTGTCAGTGTTGTGTAAGTGGCAACCTAGTACCTTGGCACCTAGACCTAGCTCTGTCAGTGTTGTGTAAGTGGCAACCTAGCACCTTGGCACCTAGACCTAGCTCTGTCAATGTTGTGTAAGTGGCAACCTAGCACCTTGGCACCTAGACCTAGCTCTGTCAGTGTTGTGTAAGTGGCAACCTAGCACCTTGGCACCTAGACCTAGCTCTGTCAGTGTTGTGTAAGTGGCAACCTAGCACCTTGGCACCTAGACCTAGCTCTGTCAGTGTTGTGTAAGTGGCAGCCTAGCACCTTGGCACCTAGACCTAGCTCTGTCAATGTTGTGTAAGTGACAACCTAGTACCTTGGCACCTAGACCTAGCTCTGTCAGTGTTGTGTAAGTGGCAACCTAGCACCTTGGCACCTAGACCTAGCTCTGTCAGTGTTGTGTAAGTGGCAGCCTAGCACCTTGGCACCTAGACCTAGCTCTGTCAATGTTGTGTAAGTGGCAACCTAGCACCTTGGCACCTAGACCAAGCTCTGTCAGTGTTGTGTAAGTGGCAACCTAGCACCTTGGCACCTAGACCTAGCTCTGTCAGTGTTGTGTAAGTGGCAACCTAGCACCTTGGCACCTAGACCTAGCTCTGTCAGTGTTGTGTAAGTGGCAACCTAGCACCTTGGCACCTAGACCTAGCTCTGTCAGTGTTGTGTAAGTGGCAACCTAGCACCTTGGCACCTAGACCTAGCTCTGTCAGTGTTGTGTAAGTGGCAACCTAGCACCTTGGCACCTAGACCTAGCTCTGTCAGTGTTGTGTAAGTGGCAACCTAGTACCTTGGCACCTAGACCTAGCTCTGTCAGTGTTGTGTAAGTGGCAACCTAGTACCTTGGCACCTAGACCTAGCTCTGTCAGTGTTGTGTAAGTGGCAACCTAGCACCTTGGCACCTAGACCTAGCTCTGTCAGTGTTGTGTAAGTGGCAACCTAGTACCTTGGCACCTAGACCTAGCTCTGTCAGTGTTGTGTAAGTGGCAACCTAGCACCTTGGCACCTAGACCTAGCTCTGTCAGTGTTGTGTAAGTGGCAACCTAGTACCTTGGCACCTAGACCTAGCTCTGTCAATGTTGTGTAAGTGGCAACCTAGCACCTTGGCACCTAGACCTAGCTCTGTCAGTGTTGTGTAAGTGGCAACCTAGCACCTTGGCACCTAGACCTAGCTCTGTCAGTGTTGTGTAAGTGGCAACCTAGCACCTTGGCACCTAGACCTAGCTCTGTCAGTGTTGTGTAAGTGGCAACCTAGCACCTTGGCACCTAGACCTAGCTCTGTCAATGTTGTGTAAGTGGCAACCTAGTACCTTGGCACCTAGACCTAGCTCTGTCAGTGTTGTGTAAGTGGCAACCTAGCACCTTGGCACCTAGACCTAGCTCTGTCAGTGTTGCGTAAGTGGCAGCCTAGCACCTTGGCACCTAGACCTAGCTCTGTCAATGTTGTGTAAGTGGCAACCTAGCACCTTGGCACCTAGACCTAGCTCTGTCAGTGTTGTGTAAGTGGCAACCTAGCACCTTGGCACCTAGACCTAGCTCTGTCAGTGTTGTGTAAGTGGCAACCTAGCACCTTGGCACCTAGACCTAGCTCTGTCAATGTTGTGTAAGTGGCAACCTAGTACCTTGGCACCTAGACCTAGCTCTGTCAGTGTTGTGTAAGTGGCAACCTAGCACCTTGGCACCTAGACCTAGCTCTGTCAGTGTTGTGTAAGTGGCAGCCTAGCACCTTGGCACCTAGACCTAGCTCTGTCAATGTTGTGTAAGTGGCAACCTAGCACCTTGGCACCTAGACCAAGCTCTGTCAGTGTTGTGTAAGTGGCAACCTAGCACCTTGGCACCTAGACCTAGCTCTGTCAGTGTTGTGTAAGTGGCAACCTAGCACCTTGGCACCTAGACCTAGCTCTGTCAGTGTTGTGTAAGTGGCAACCTAGCACCTTGGCACCTAGACCTAGCTCTGTCAGTGTTGTGTAAGTGGCAACCTAGCACCTTGGCACCTAGACCTAGCTCTGTCAGTGTTGTGTAAGTGGCAACCTAGCACCTTGGCACCTAGACCGAGCTCTGTCAGTGTTGTGTAAGTGGCAACCTAGTACCTTGGCACCTAGACCTAGCTCTGTCAGTGTTGTGTAAGTGGCAACCTAGTACCTTGGCACCTAGACCTAGCTCTGTCAGTGTTGTGTAAGTGGCAACCTAGCACCTTGGCACCTAGACCTAGCTCTGTCAGTGTTGTGTAAGTGGCAACCTAGTACCTTGGCACCTAGACCTAGCTCTGTCAGTGTTGTGTAAGTGGCAACCTAGCACCTTGGCACCTAGACCTAGCTCTGTCAGTGTTGTGTAAGTGGCAGCCTAGTACCTTGGCACCTAGACCTAGCTCTGTCAGTGTTGTGTAAGTGGCAACCTAGTACCTTGGCACCTAGACCTAGCTCTGTCAGTGTTGTGTAAGTGGCAACCTAGCACCTTGGCACCTAGACCTAGCTCTGTCAATGTTGTGTAAGTGGCAACCTAGCACCTTGGCACCTAGACCTAGCTCTGTCAGTGTTGTGTAAGTGGCAGCCTAGCACCTTGGCACCTAGACCTAGCTCTGTCAATGTTGTGTAAGTGGCAACCTAGCACCTTGGCACCTAGACCAAGCTCTGTCAGTGTTGTGTAAGTGGCAACCTAGCACCTTGGCACCTAGACCTAGCTCTGTCAGTGTTGTGTAAGTGGCAACCTAGCACCTTGGCACCTAGACCTAGCTCTGTCAGTGTTGTGTAAGTGGCAACCTAGCACCTTGGCACCTAGACCTAGCTCTGTCAGTGTTGTGTAAGTGGCAACCTAGCACCTTGGCACCTAGACCTAGCTCTGTCAGTGTTGTGTAAGTGGCAACCTAGCACCTTGGCACCTAGACCTAGCTCTGTCAGTGTTGTGTAAGTGGCAACCTAGCACCTTGGCACCTAGACCTAGCTCTGTCAGTGTTGTGTAAGTGGCAACCTAGTACCTTGGCACCTAGACCTAGCTCTGTCAGTGTTGTGTAAGTGGCAACCTAGTACCTTGGCACCTAGACCTAGCTCTGTCAGTGTTGTGTAAGTGGCAACCTAGCACCTTGGCACCTAGACCTAGCTCTGTCAGTGTTGTGTAAGTGGCAACCTAGCACCTTGGCACCTAGACCTAGCTCTGTCAGTGTTGTGTAAGTGGCAACCTAGTACCTTGGCACCTAGACCTAGCTCTGTCAGTGTTGTGTAAGTGGCAACCTAGCACCTTGGCACCTAGACCTAGCTCTGTCAGTGTTGTGTAAGTGGCAGCCCCAGTTTCTGTTCTAGAACGTTTTTCTTTCCTTGCCTGATGTCCTGACGTTGTTTTCTTTCAGTCAGCTTTCAACGCTGGCTGTCACATCATGTTCATCATCAATCATCCTAAATACTGACAAGTTGAAGAGAGAAAAACATACTGGAGAATTTGTGTATAACAAAGACAAATATTGAATCAAGATATCAAAATGGCAGAAGATAAAATGGCTCTACTTTTGAGTGAAGCCACTGACATGTTTTGTACGGTTGAGTTTTATTTGAAATGTATTTTGTTTGAGGGACTCTACTATAGTTCTTTCTGTTACATATGGCTGGTTCAGTGGCTGATACTCCCTCTTATGTTTTTCATTTTACAACATTTATCATTTATACATTATATTCTGTTATATATTCCTTTACAGAATTGTACTTTCGTTTACTGCTTTGGTAAGCAACAATGCTGCATAGATGCCTTGTCGAAGAAACAGATCGTCAGTGAGGGTAGCATTTAATGCTACGTCAAAACAGAATATTTTAAGGGAGATGTAATGTTTAATTCATTATGTGATTCACAGTGTAATGTAAATCACATACACATACAGTCATTTGTCTCTGTGTGGTGGCCTGTTATTAATGCATTTCACATGTAGCCCTAACAGCGACTCTTTCAAGTACTGTTGTTTTCAGCTTTCCTCAAATGAATCAAATGATGATACATGTTACCCCCACTCACCAGAACATAATGATTCATCCTTTGTTTTAATTTGAATTGTAACGCATAAATGCATGTGTTATTCATGTCGCTTACACTCACGCACCCCACATACTCACACATACTCACCACATACACACTCGCACATGTATGCACACACACACACACACACACACACACACACACACACACACACACACACACACACACACACACACACACACACACACACACACACACACACACACACACACACACACACACACACACACACACATACACACATATAGACATAGATGTATGCCTCTGTGCTACAGTAGGGAGCTTTAGTCAGTCAGTGAGGTCTGCTGCATATGAATGCTGCTGTGTAATAGTCATTGTAAAAACAGAAGGAAGAGGGGAGGGATGGAGGCTCCTGCATGTCAATAGAGGGATGGAGCGATGGAGGAATAGACCCCTTCTCCCTCACCCAAAAGCATCTGGCTGTGTGCTCTGTGACTTTGTGTCAGCAGTTTGTCTTGTGCATAGTTAATGAAAGAGAGGCATACTGTGGGCAGGAGGCCACTTGGCATGAGCCCTCAGAGCCTTCTCTCTCTCCTGTTCTCTACATTTCCCTCTCCTCTTTCCCCTCCTCTCCTCTTCTTCTACTTACGTCAACAGAATCCCCACAAATGAGACATTTCCTCAGGAGGAAATGGGGAGCAAGGTCTCCCTCTGCCTGTCTGCCTGTCTGTCTGTCTGTCTCTCTGTCTGTCTGCCTGTCTGTCTCTCTGTCTCTCTGTCTGTCTGCCTGTCTGTCTGTCTGTCTCTCTGTCTGTCTGCCTGTCTGTCTGTCTGTCTGTCTCTCTGTCTCTCTGTCTGTCTGCCTGTCTGTCTGTCTGTCTCTCTGTCTCTCTGTCTGTCTGCCTGTCTGTCTGTCTGTCTCTCTGCCTGTCTGCCTGTCTGTCTGTCTGTCTCTCTGTCTGTCTGCCTGTCTGTCTGTCTGTCTCTCTGCCTGTCTGCCTGTCTGTCTGTCTGTCTCTCTGTCTGTCTGTCTCTCAAATGTAATGGAAGACTCTATGGTGTTTTCCTTCTATATTGTCTATTTTTCACTGTCTCTCTCACTCTCTTTTTCTCAATTTGCGGTTTAGGCTAGGTGGAACCCGTGGTGAATTGTTCTAATGAAAGAAACAGAGGAGGAGAGAGAGAGAGAGCGCAGGAAAGGGGAAAAGAGAAAGGAGGGGAGAGTGCATCCTTGGTGACGTCTGAAAAGAAACACCAAGAAATTGGGAGAAAAACAAGAAAGAATAGTTGGAAATAAAAACAAAACATCTCCAATTAAGGGGAATCCAATCCTGGTCCTAGATAGTCAGCTTTTTCCTTTGTCGCTAAACTCCTGCAGTTTCTACCACCTACATTGACTTCCTTTTAGTTCTCTACCTGCATGTGTATCTATCTGTCTATGGCACAATATGTGTGTGTGTGTGTGTGTATGTCTGTGTATGTATGTGTGTGTGTGTGTGTGTGTGTGTGTGTGTGTGTGTGTGTGTGTGTGTGTGTGTGTGTGTGTGTGTGTGTGTGTGTGTGTGTGTGTGTGTGTGCGTGCGTGCGTGCGTGCGTGCGTGCGTGCGTGCGTGCGTGCGTGTTTGCGTGCGTGCGTGCGTGCGTGCGTGCGTGTGTGCGTGCGTGCGTGTGTATAACACATCGAGCTTAATGTAGACAGCAGCTACCTCTCTGAGCTCAGGACAAGGAGCCAATAGACATTTGAAGCCAGTCAGCCAGGCCTAGCTTGCCATATTTATGATGATATGCAGGCAGGTCACAATGTGATATCTCTCACCAATCCACCAATCATGTATCGATCGGCTCGGTCTGCGGCCAGACAGAGCTGATGGATGACAGAGGAAGCCACTCTGACAGCAGGCATGTCCAATCACACCAGACGGGGATGCGTCTGCATCGCACCAATCCAATCAGCTGCAGCAGCCCTAATTTGTATCTATGTCAGTTTGACAGTGATGCATAACGCAGAGAGGAAAGAAGGAACGGAGGGGGTGGTGGAAAAAAGTAAAGGCCCTGTAAACAAGTGAGAAAATCTGTTTTCCTCCCTGGTCTAGCCGTGTGAACACTATCCCCAGCCCTGTTTTCCTCCCTGGTCTAGCCGTGTGAACACTATCCCCAGCCCTGTTTTCCTCCCTGGTCTAGCCGTGTGAACACTATCCCCAGCCCTGTTTTCCTCCCTGGTCTAGCCGTGTGAACACTAACCCCAGCCCAGTTTTCCTCCCTGGTCTAGCCGTGTGAACACTATCCCCAGCCCAGTTTTCCTCCCTGGTCTAGCCGTGTGAACACTAACCCCAGCCCAGTTTTCCTCCCTGGTCTAGCCGTGTGAACACTATCCCCAGCCCAGTTTTCCTCCCTGGTCTAGCCGTGTGAACACTATCCCCAGCCCTGTTTTCCTCCCTGGTCTAGCCGTGTGAACACTTTCCCCAGTCCAGTTTTCCTCCCTGGTCTAGCCGTGTGAACACCCTCCCCAGCCCAGTTTTCCTCCCTGGTCTAGCCGTGTGAACACTTTCCCCAGCCCTGTTTTCCTCCCTGGTCTAGCCGTGTGAACACTAACCCCAGCCCAGTTTTCCTCCCTGGTCTAGCCGTGTGAACACTATCCCCAGCCCAGTTTTCCTCCCTGGTCTAGCTGTGTGAACACTATCCCCAGCCCTGTTTTCCTCCCTGGTCCAGCTGTGTGAACACTATCCCCAGCCCTGTTTTCCTCCCTGGTCTAGCTGTGTGAACACTATCCCCAGCCCTGTTTTCCTCCCTGGTCTAGCCGTGTGAACACTAACCCCAGCCCTGTTTTCCTCCCTGGTCTAGCCGTGTGAACACTATCCCCAGCCCTGTTTTCCTCCCTGGTCTAGCCGTGTGAACACTATCCCCAGCCCTGTTTTCCTCCCTGGTCTAGCCGTGTGAACACTATCCCCAGCCCTGTTTTCCTCCCTGGTCTAGCCGTGTGAACACTATCCCCAGCCCTGTTTTCCTCCCTGGTCTAGCCGTGTGAACACTATCCCCAGCCCTGTTTTCCTCCCTGGTCTAGCCGTGTGAACACTATCCCCAGCCCTGTTTTCCTCCCTGGTCTAGCCGTGTGAACACTATCCCCAGCCCTGTTTTCCTCCCTGGTCTGGCCGTGTGAACACTATCCCCAGCCTACTGTATGTCTCTCTCTCTCTCTCTCTTTTTCTCTGTCTGTGTCTTCAAAGAAACAATTTTCTTTGTTGTTTTTATATCATACTTTTGTGTTTCTTTATTTTACCTTCCTGCCTCTGCCTTGCTGTGGTAAACACTAATAGATTTCCTCTTTTCTCTGGAGGTTAAATCGGAACAAATCAAAACTGTCATCTTTCCGTGTTTTTTATCTTCCTTCTCTTTCTTTTCATTCTTTCTCTCTTTTTTCCCTCCTCCTCCATCAAGTTGAAGCAAATGGCGCGTCATTGTGCCTTTCATCTCAGAAAGGCGAGTGAGTGCGGCCCAAAACCACAGAAGTTAATGTTGTGTAGCTTTGAACTGCAGTGAGCTGAGGAAATACCAAGGTCTAGGATGAAAAGCAGAGCACAAAGGAAAAGTGATACAGGAGGGAACTAACCTTGTCTGGCTCTGATGTTCCTCTTCACGCTACAGTATATTTAGTGCCTTCAGAAAGTATTCATACCCCTAGACGTATTGCACATTTTGTTGTATTAAAGCCTGAATTCAAAATTAACCAATTTTTTAAAACCCATCTACACACAATACACCATAATGACGAAGTGAAAACATGTTTTTCATTTTATTTGCAAATTTATTGAAAATGAAATACAGAAATATCTCATTTACATAAGTATTCAATACATGTTAGAATCAAATTTGGCAGCGATTACAGCTTTGAGTCTTTCTGGGTAAGTCTCTAAGAGCTTTACACACCTGGATTGGACAATATTTGCACATTATTCTTTTCAAAATTCTTCAAGCTTTGTCAAGTTGGTTGTTGATCATTGCTAGGCAGCCAAGTCTTGCCATAGATTTTCAAGCTGAATTAAGCCAAAACTAGGCCACTTAGGAACATTCAATGACGTCTTTGTAAGCAACTCCAGCGTATATTTGGCTTTGTGTTTTAGGTTATTGTCCTGCTGAAAGGTGAATTTGTATCCCAGTGTCTGTTGGAAAGCAGAATGAAACAGGTTTTCCTTTTGGATTTTGCCTTTGATTAGCTTTATTCCTTTTCTTTTTATCCCAAAAAACTCCCTAATCCTTGCTGATGAGAAGCATACCCATAACATGATGCAGCCACCACCATGCTTGAAAATATGAAGAGTGGTACTTAGTGATGTGTTGTTTTGGATTTGCCCCATAACGCTTTGTATTAAGGACATAAAGTTCATTTCTTTGCCACATTTTTTGCAGTTTTCTTTAGTGCCTTGTTACAAATAGGATGCATGTTTTAGAATATGGGCGTCTTTCCTTCTTAAAAACTTGTTATGGCTGCAATCCCGTTAATGGGATGATATGACAACAGCCAGTGAAAATTCCAGCTTTGAATTAAAATTCCTCAAACATACATGTATCTTATACCATTTTAAAGGTAATCTTGTTGTTAATCCCACCAAAGTGTCCGATTTCAAATAGGCTTTACAGCGAAAGCACCACAAACGATTATGTTAGGTCACCGCAAAATCACAAACAAACACAGTCATTTTTCCAGCCAAAAACAGGAGTCACAAAAAGCAGAAATAGAGATAAAATGAATCACTAACCTTTGATGATGTTCATCAGATGACACTCATAGGACTTCATGTTACACAATACATATATGTTTTGTTCGATTAAGTTCATATTTATATCCAAAAACCTCAGTTTACATTGGCGCCATGTTCAGAAATGCCTCCAAAATATCCGGAGAAATTGCAGAGAGCCACGTCAAATAACATAAATACTCATCATAAACTTTGATGAAAGATACATGTTTTCCATAGAATTAAAGATAAACTTGTTCTTAATGCAACCGCTGTGTCAGATTTCAAAAAGCTTTACGGCAAAAGCACAATATTCAATAATCTGAGAACAGGGTTCAGCCACAAAAGGAAGCCATACAGTTACCCACAAAATTGTGCAGTCAACAAAACTCATAAAAAGCATTATAAATCTTCACTTACCTTTGCTGATCTTCGTCGGAATGCACTCCCAGGACTCCCACTTCCACAAGAAATGTTCGTTTGTTCGGTAATGTCAATCATTTATGTCCAAATAGCTAATTTTGTTAGCGTGTTTGGTAAACAAATCCAAAGCGTTCACTAAAAGCAGACGAAATGTCAAAAAGTTCCGTAACAGTCAGTAGAAACATGTCAAACGATGTATTGAATCAATCTTTAGAATGTTTTTAACATAAATCTTCAGTAACGTTCCAACCGGAGAATTACATTGACTTCAGATGTGCGATGGAACAGAGCTCCCTCTCATATGAACGCGCATTGTCAGAGCATGGTCAGATCATGATAGACCTGACTAATTCCTGTCTCCTTCGGCCCCACTTCACAGTAGAGGCATCAGACAAGGTTCTACAGACTGTTGACATCTAGTGGAAGCCGTAGGAAGTGCAAACTCATCCATATCCCACTGTGTATTTAATAGGGTCTTGGTTGAAAATCGACCAACCTCAGAATTCCCACTTCCTGTTTGGATTTCTTCTCAGGTTTTTGCCTGCCATATGAGTTCTGTTGTACTCACAGACATCATTCAAACAGTTTTAGAAACGTCAGAGTGTTTTCTATCCAATACGAATAATAATATGCATATATTAGCAACTGGGACTGAGGAGCAGGCAGTTTACTATGGGCACCTCTGTGCACCTTTCATCCAAGCTACTCAATACTGCGCCTGCAGTCGTAAGAAGTTAATGCGTTTCAGCCAATCGGTTGTGTTGTGACAAGGTAGGGGTGGTATACAGAAGATAGCCCTATTTGGTAAAAGACCAAGTCCATATCATGGCAAGAACAGCTCAAATAAGCAAAGAGAAACGACAGTCAATCATTACTTTAAGACATGAACGTCAGTCAGTACGGAAAATTTCAGGACTTTGAAAGGTTCATCAAGCGCAGTCACAAAAACCATCAAGCGCTATGATGAAACTGGCTCTCATGAAGACCGCAACAGGAAAGGAAGACCCAGAGTTACCTCTGCTACAGAGGATAAGCTCGTTAGAGTTACCAGCCTCAGAAATTGCAGCCCAAATAAATGCTTCACGGAGTTCAAGTAACAGACATATCTCAACATCAACTGTTCAGAGGAGACTGCATGAATCAGGCCTTTGGTCAAATTGCTGCAAATAAATAACTACTAAAAGAAACCAATAAGAAGAAGAGACTTGCTTGGGCCAAGAAACACGAGCAATGGACATTAGACTGGTAGAAACTGTTCTTTGGTCTGATGAGTTCAAATTTGAGATTTTTGGCTCCAACAGCAGTGTTTTTGTGAGACGCAGAGTAGGTGAACGGATGATCTCCTCATGTGTGGTTCCCACCGTGAAGCATGGAGGAGGAGGAGGTGTGATGTTGTGGGAGTGCTTTGCTGGTGACACTGTCTGTGATTTATTTAGAATTCAAGGCACACTGAACCCGCATGGCTACCACAGCATTCTGCAGCGATACTCCATCACATCTGGTTTGAGCTTGTGCATGACACAAGTAATTTTTCCACCAATTGTTTACAGACAGATTATTTAACTTATAATTCACTGTATCACAATTCCAGTGGGTCAGAAGTTTACATACACTAAATTGACTGTGCCTTTAAACAGCTTGGAAAATTCCAGAAAATTATGTCATGGCTTTAGAAGCTTCTGTTAGGCTAATTTACATAATTTGAGTCAATTGGAGGTGTACCTGTGGATGTATTTCAAGGCCTACCTTCAAACGCAGTGCTTCTTTGCTTGACATCATGGGAAAGTCAAAAGAAATCAAGACCTCAGAAAAACAATTGTAGACCTCCACAGTCTCTTTCTACCTCTTTCACTCAGGAGAGATACCTGTGTACTCTAACGTTCATGTATCTGGAGAATGTCTGTTCCTAGTACTGTACTAAGGATACATAACACATGATAGTTGGTGGGTAGGGAGTTCAAGTAAGAGAGTTTGAAAAACAAAAGAGACAGTGGACGAGGGCATGTGAGAGAGGAGAACTCTGGACTGTAGCATAGTAGGATAGAACACTAGGTTGAAGTGTGAAGGCTGTCCCCCCACCTCTCCTACCTCAGCCCCTCTTCTTCCCCCTCCCCCCGTTTGTCCTGACGGTGTGCCAGGGTTGGGTGATTACCGGCGCTCTCCCCCAATTATGGGCTGATTATTCCGCTCTAATTGACTGGGGAGATATGCAAATGGCTGTCATTTGGGATGATAAAGGATGCGTGGCGCAGGATGCACTGCATTATTTAGCCGTGTGGCTGCTCTGTGCGGCGGGCGGGCGGGCGGGCATGGAGGGTGGGAGGCAGCAGCACGGCGTGAAGGATGTGGCAGGTGCTTTAATTGCAGAGGAGAGAGAGAGGTTAAGCTGAATGAGCAGTTGAATTAGAAATTAGGAATTTGGCTGTTTTATTTATTTATTTTCTATTCCTCCATTCGCTCTAAGTTTCTTCTCTGTCTCTCTCTCTGGGTGAGTGGAGAGGAGGAGGGGTGGGGGGGTGAGTATGTCTTTGGGGTGAATGGAGAGGAGGAGGGGTGGGGGGGTGAGTATGTCTCTGGGGTGAGTGGAGAGGAGGAGGGATGGGGGTTGAGTATGTCTCTGGGGTGAGTGGAGAGGAGGAGGGGTGGGGGTGAGTATGTCTCTGGGGTGAGTGGAGAGGAGGAGGAGTGAGTATGTCTCTGGGGTGAGTGGAGAGGAGGAGGGGTGGGGGTGAGTATGTCTCTGGGGTGAGTGGAGAGGAGGAAGAGTGGGGGGGTGAGTATGTCTCTGGGGTGAGTGGAGAGGAGGAGGGGTGGGGAGGTGAGTATGTCTCTGGGGTGAGTGGAAAGGAGGAGGGGTGGGGGGGGGTGAGTATGTCTCTGGGGTGAGTGGAGAGGAGGAGGGGTGGGGAGGTGAGTATGTCTCTGGGGTGAGTGGAGAGGAGGAGGGGTGGGGGGGGGGTGAGTATGTCTCTGGGGTGAGTGGAGAGGAGGAAGAGTGGGGGGGTGAGTATGTCTCTGGGGTGAGTGGAGAGGAGGAGGGGTGGGGAGGTGAGTATGTCTCTGGGGTGAGTGGAAATGAGGAGGGGTGGGGGGGGTGAGTATGTCTCTGGGGTGAGTGGAGAGGAGGAGGGGTGGGGAGGTGAGTATGTCTCTGGGGTGAGTGGAGAGGAGGAGGGGTGGGGGGGTGAGTATGGCATAGCGGAATTCCAATAATAAAAACATTAGTAGATGCAATAAGAACATAATGAATAGGTGCTGTAGGGATGGAGGGGAGGAGGGATGGAGGGGAGGAGGGGTGGAGTGGTGGAGGAGGGGTGGAGGGGACGACGGGTAGAGGGGTGGAGGGGAGGAGGGGTGGAGGGTAGAAGGGGAAGAGGGGAGGAGGGGTGGAGGGTAGGAGGGGAGGAGGGGAGGAGGGGTGGAGGGGAGTGGTCTGCTTATGCATTAAACCAGTTAGAGCCTTTGTGGTGAATGAAAAAACAACATTTCAACAGCTCAAATATTAACGGCCTGCCTGGCTTGTCGACTCTCATCAAGGCCCCCTCTTTTAAATGGAAGACTAAATAAATAAAAACTGTTTAGTGGAATAAAAAATATTAGATGGCCTCAATATAGGGTACAAAGGGACTATCCTGAACATTTATCTAGCGATTAAAGGTTGAGCTGTGGAGGGCTGGGGTACTTTATTGTCGTCATTGTTCAGAGAGACAATGAGGCGTGCGTTAAGTGAATAGGGCCGGCGTGCGTTAAGCGCTCGTTCTGCTCGGCCCGGCTCTATCAAGCTCTGTCGTATTATCAGGGGGAATCACAGTGAAACTCAACACTAATCCCCTGGTTTGGAGACAAGCGCCACCAGATTTGGGTGTCTTTACAGGCTTAGGAGTAATAGGGCTTCAAACGGGTCCTCCAAACAGACTCTCTTCCTATCTCCACATTACTGAGGGCTTAGAGAGGGAGAGTTATCACTCCGCAAGCTGCATATCACCCCAACGACAAATAACACTAATGGGCTAGTTTTAGCATTAGCGCTCTCACACACCACAGCAGACTGGAAACATGGGCGTGGTGGTAGGTTGTCTGGCTGCCTTATTAGCCTGAGGACTGTAGATACACTCAGGACGTGTGTGTATGCACCCAGCAGACCAGACTTTGTTGCAGACAGACATGGACAGTCCAAGAAGTAGACATTGGCTTTGGGGGTGATGCTGTATGTCTATAGAAGTGAGAGAACTCTAGAAACATTATGTTAACTACTAGTGTGTCTGAGGAGGAAGTGTATTTTTTGCCTGTCTGTGTTGGTGTTGAAAGTCTAGACAGTTGTTTTTGTTATTATGCCGCGGGAGTATTATCATGAGATTGCCTGTGCTTTGTGCAGCCATTGTAGCGAAATAGAAAAGCACATATTGCTTTCTGACACTGTGTCTCTCCTGCAACTATAGAGGCCCGGAACAGTTTGTTCTCGCTCTGCGAAAAACTACTTGCTTGAACATCAAATAAATGTAATTTTAAACATGGTAGCATCCCTCAGTTTGGGTCCTATAGTCCTGTCTGTAGAACACAGCATTTCCCTCACATCCTAGTTCCACATAATATGTTGCCTGATCTGGAGATATAGCCTGGAACAGGAGTTTTTCCTGACGATACGGTCTGTTCTTGGATGTCTTGGTTTAATGGTTGGTGTTATTGCACAGACAGGCAGGCCCAAGAGGCTCCTGTAGGGTCCTTTCAGAGATGTTCCACTATGACAGAAGAGGACTTGGCACTGAGTGCAGTAAGCTCCTGGGCTGCTTGGAATGTCGTCATGGCACCCAGCCAGCCATGGAGATGTGGGATGGAACCTGACTTCCCAACAGTGCCACCTGTGACACAAAGGACAACAGGCACTGGGACATTGATGAGTCAGGAGACTGATATGACTGTTGTATGGCCCATAATGACTTCTCCTGATCAGAGAGCTCTGTCGGTCAGTAGCATGGCCAGATGGTTTTGTAGCCTGTGGCATAGTAGAAAACTCCCCTCAGAACATTCAAATGATTCATCATTATCATTACCATCATTTCCACCCCAACCACCACCACAACTAACACATCAGCATCATCATCATCATCATCATCATCATCATCATCATCCTCATCATCATCACTGTCATCATCACAACCAATACCATCATTATCATCATCATCATCACCACAACCAACAACATCAGCATCATCATTAATCATCATAATCATCATCACTGTCATCACCACAACCAACAGCATCAGCATCATCATCATCATCATCACTGTCATCACCACAACCAACAGCATCAGCATCATCATCATAATCATCATCATCATCTCTGTCATCATCACAACCAACACCATCAGCATCATCATCATCACTGTCATCACCACAACTATCAGCATCACTTGCATCACTATAACCAACACCACCAGCATCATTATAATCATCATCATCATCACTGTCATCCCCACAACCAACACCATCAGCATCATCATCATCATCATCATCATAATCATCATCACTGTCATCACCACAACCAACACCATCAGCATCATCATCATCATCGTCATCATCATTACTGTTATCACCACAACCAACACCATCAGCATCATCATCATCATCATAATCATCATCATCCTTACTGTTATCACCACAATCAACACCATCAGCATCAGCATCATCATCATCATCATCATCATTACCATTATAATCTTTCTCTCTCACTCGCTCAGTTTCCCCTGCAAACACATGTACACATCTCTCTCCTCTGCCTTTCTGAGCCTATGCCAGCTCTGTACTCTGTAGCTGGGAGTGTTAGCGTTTTGTGAGTTCCTCTCTGTCTGTACATGGTATTTAGTCGCACCTTGTGAACGGTATAACAGTGAGCTCTCTACATGGGGCATCCCATTACCCTCCACTCCCCCGCTCCCTCCCTGACACACAACCATTCAGAAAATAATTTGCATGGCATTTCATTTCATAATTTGCATGGCATTTCATAATTTGCATGGCATTTCATTTCATAATTTGCATGCCATTTTAATTCATAATTTGCATGGCATTTCATTTCATAATTTGCATGACATTTAATTTACTCAACTCAACGTTTTGGGGAAGAAAAATATCTTAAGTGTAATAGCATTTCCACTGCTACATTCTTAGAAAAAAAGTGTTCTAAAAGGGTTATTCGACTATCCCTATAGGAGAACCCTTTTTGGTTCCAGGTATAATCCTCTTGGTTTCATCTGTGGAAAGAGTTAGACCTGGAACCAAAAGCGTTCTACCTGCAGCCAAAAAGGGTTCTTCAAAGGGTTCTCCTATGGGAACAGCCGAAGAACCCTTTTATGTCCTAGATAGGACCTTTTTTTCTAAGAGAGAGGGAGCAGCAGCACAGCAGTCCGAAGGCAGTAACGAGAACAGTGGGTCCGTGAGAGAGTGAGAGCATCCCCAGAGGGCTCACAACAGACATCTATTAGACCTAATTACAGCTGTCATCATTCTATTTACTCAGAGAAAAGAGAGGAATAAGCCTTCTGTACTGTACGAGTCCACCGAGTTAGTTTTAAATACCAGTGGGTACAGCAGTTGAGCCTTCGATAGCAACATGGGCGATTAACATTTGGATCTTTGGATTTTAAATGTAACTTTTCCCCTCCATTAGAGTTTCCCCTTGTATGTCACTGCAGACACTTTGCATATCAGCTTTTAACCTGTTCATGTCCTGTGTGAGGATATCTTAATAACTGGAAACAGAGAGAGAGAGAAAGAAAGAGAGAAAGAGAGAAAGAGAGAGAGAATGAGAGAGAACTCTCCCCACCCACACACAAACCCTCTACCATTCCTCACCCTCCTACCCACCAGCCTCCCTGTCATCCCTGCTGCTGTGCCACTGTGACTAGGCTGTGTCAGCTAGCCTGTCTGGCCTGGTGGCAGGGCGGTTGCAGCAGGGTGACAGGGGGATCTGGTGGTGGAAGCTGTAGTGGCAGCGGGTGGCTGGTCCCTCCAACAGCGAGGTGACACGCTGGACAGCACTGCCCCAAGAGCCACCTAAACCAGAGCTGACAACACCAGCCCTGCATGGCCCCGGTCCTCTGCTCCACCCAGCCAGCTACAGCCTCTGACCTAGCCCTAGCAGCAACTACAGTCCCAGCCTCTTGTAAGAAAGCCTTCCCTGCTCTATACAGCCATGCTGGTTCACCCTGGTTCACTTGAGTGTGTGCCGTGCAGTATGTCTGTGAGGAAGTTTGAGGGTCAATGCTCTCTTTCCCCATGGTCCACAGACAGGAAGCTGTGGTGTGGTGCCCGACTCCTCCCTGTCTAGACAGCGTGACCAGAGAATCCTGGACTGGGGAACACTGCCTGTTCCCTTCCCTTCCCAGCAGCACTCATTAGTTAGGGCACTCGAGTGGCGCAGCGGTCTAAGGCACTGCATCTCAGTGCAAGAAGTGTCACTATAGTACCTGGTTTGAATCCAGGCTGTATCACATCCGGCTGTGATTGGGAGTCCCATAGGGCGGCGCACAGTTGTCTGGGTTTGGCCGGAGTAGGCCGTCATTGTAAATAAGAATTTGTTCTTAACTGACTTGCCTGGTAAAATAAATATGTATATATCATTTGTGCATGTCTCTGCCTGCTCAGGGGACAGTCAGTGGAAAGACCACTCCTTAATGAATGATGTTTTTTTTCTCCCACTCAGTCATAGGTTGGTGATCTGGTGTGTGTGTGAGGTGTGTGCATGTCGTGCCTGTGTGTACATGTGCGTGCGTGTGTGTTTCTATGAGTGTGTTTGTGTGTGTGTGTTTCTACTGTGTGTGTTGGCTCAGCTGTCCCCTTAGTGCCCCTGCCTGTCTGAGTCTGACAGGCTGACAGCCTCAGAGAGAGAGGGAGAGGGAGGGAGGCTGATGCCAACACCCCTGAGGTGAAGGGTCACGAATGACTGCCTCTCAAACGTAGTGTGAAGCGTCTAGATAGGAGGCCATTACTTGGGGGTCTGGCCATCTCAACGTAAGTGGTTATTATCACCTCAATATTTTTCTTATTATGACAATTACATGCTTCAGAAGCACATTAAGTGATACAAGATGCCAACTGGGAGTAGTTGACAGCTATTTGGAGACTCAATGCACAGAGCAATTTGCAGCACAGAGGCAAACCAATTAGATTTGGGCCACTTTGGAAAGGGCCCAAGCTAGCTCGTTGGGTATTTGGCTGGGCTGGCTGTTTACTGCTGGAAATATCACTGTGTAGAGAGCAGCAGCTGGGATTCTTCACTGTTAGATCTGTGGAGAGCCTGGTCTTATTCCCTGGGCTCTCTCAGTCACAACACTGTCTAGATGCCGTCAAGCATGAGTCTAATCCAAACAGGTCAATCCTCAAATCCTCCAAATTAATGATGTGCTTTTCTGCCCAACGGTTATTGGAGAACTGGCGACTAGCGAGTAATGTAATTATTCACAGTGCTTTCCCTTTTTTAATTGGCTCTGAGGCTAACAATCAGGTGGATGTCACACTAGATTCACCTGTTTAGAAATACGTCACCATGGTTTCCCTCTTTGCAGGACCCCACTGTGTCATATGGCACGCACTTGCGGTGACCTGTGACTGCCTGCTCAGAAAAATAGCTCTGGTGATTGGTTGAGACAGCCTATGACATCATCTAGCTCAGTAGAGTTGATTGGTTGGGACAGCGAGTGACACCGCTGACAGAGAGAAAGTGAGGGAAGTGGTAGAGAGAAACAGAAAGAGAGAGGCCTCTGTGTGTGCTGGGCTGATCGAGCACGGGCAGATGATGTCATCTGACAGACTGAGACAGCCTGGCAGAGCAGGGCGGGCAGACCAGGCGGGCGGGTGGTAGGGCGGGCGGGTGGGCAGCCACGGAGGATACATGAACAACATGTATCCTCTGTAACATTATCACTGTTTATGACCACAAAACCTTCTTATTCATCTGGAAAATATACCATAACACTCAACATGTTATGCTTCAGTAAACAATAGATGACAATAATACATAAACTGGTGAAAGAACCAAAGTAGTAGCTGGTTTCATCTTCAGCTTTGATCCAGTATTTTCCCTATGGCCATTTTAGGAGACACAGGAGAGGTCTTTGGTGGCCGTAGAGAGGGTTAGGTAAAGGTTCATGGAGGTGGCTGGGGACAGATTCTGTGGAACCTGACTGACGGTGTTGGGTGGACAGAAAGACAGACAGATAGACAGACAGATAGAGAGACAGATAGCTAGCTACAGCAGGTGGCCTAGAGGTTACATTATTGGGCCAGTAACTGAAAGGATGCTAGTTCGCATCCCTGAGCTGACAAGGTGAACAATCTGCCGATGTGCCATTCAGCAAGGCGCTTAACCCTAATTGCTCCAGGTTCAATATTGATAATGTCAGACCCTGGCTGTGACCCCAGTCTCCAAGGGTGTCTCAGGTAGAGTGGGATATGCAAAAAACACATTTCCAATTCACTGAAATAGGACAAATATAAGTACCCACCAAATAATAGTTATTATAGATGCCTCACCTGGGTTGTGGCCCACATATCCCATCAGTGGTGGGTGGGTGGCCTCCCGTAGTGCAGCTGGAGAACTGCGGGGATCTGTGTTTAAGGGACTATCTACCTCCCTCTCCCTTCAATCTCCTCTTTTATAAGACTATCATTCAGACTGTCGGCATTCATAGGGGATTCCCTAGAAATTGTTCAGAATACCCTTAACCAGTCAATGCCCCCCGTCCTCCCCTCCCTCCTACCTCCCCCTCGCCTCTCTCTCCCCACAGGGGATGTGTGTAACATAAGCTCAGCCTTGAATACTGGCCCATTACACATCACACAGAACAGACAGACCTACACCAGCAAGGCACTACACTGCTTTCAGTATAGTTTCAGTATAGAGCTGTATTGTGAGAGTATTGTGGAGTATTGTTGTGCTTTGTGGGTTATGTATTACTATGTTGTAATCCACAGCATACCCAGTGCTACTCTCTTGCTGTTTTGTGATAGTATCCCTTATGATATTCTTCGCTCACCATCTCTCCTGTCTCTCTCTTTCTCTGTTCCAGGACCTGTCTGGCTCCATAGATGACCTCCCTACAGGTACAGAGGCTGGTCACAGTTCAGCCATCAGTGCTACAGGCTCCACCAGTAGCCAGGGGGAGCAGAGTAACCCAGCCCAGTCACCCTTCTCACCCCACGCGTCACCCCACCTGTCTGGTCAAGGCAGCGGCCCATCGTCCTCTCCTGTTGGGTCCCCTGTGGGCTCCAACCAATCACGCTCCGGCTCTGGCCCCATCTCCCCTGTCAGCGGCCCAACCACAGCACCAGGTAAGCCAACAGGGTTCCTAAGGCAAATAATTTCACAAAATAATCAAAAAACCTCATACTGGTGATTGACTCTCTTTCTTTCTATAACACTCCTCTGATTCATCTGTTCAAGTATCCTGTACAGGTATAATGACACCCTGTTGTGTTCAGATAAATTATGAGAAAAATATGGTCAGAACTACAGCAGTGGCCATGTACAGATGACCGATGGGCTAGTTATAACCTTGTTTCATCGCTGCAACTCCTCTATGGGCTCGGGAGAGGTAAAGGTTGAGACATGCATCCTCCAAAACAGGACCCACCTGGCCAACAACTTCTTAACACGCCCCTTAACCCAGAAGTCAGCCACACCAGGAAACGCCATTTGACTGACGACCGAAGTCAACTTGCAGGCGCCCAGCCCACCACAAGGAGTCGCTAGAGGACGAGCCAAGGAAAACCTCCCCCAGCCAAACCTTCCTCTAACCCGGACTGTGCAGGCTGTAGTGGCGCCTTAGACCACTGCACCACTCAGAGCCTCGATGTCTCCTTTCTATTTGAAATCATTTGTCATTTATTTTGAAAAACATTTTAGATGCACAGATACAGATGGCTGCTGTTGGCCTCTGTATTCTTCCTATCAGAACAGGAAGCCAAAATAAGACAATAGCAGATGTGTGTGTGTGAGGATTCAGGGCTGTTCCTCCCTAGAGGAATGGATGAGCATTTAGATAAACAGTGAGGTAATGAATGGGAGTGTGTTGGACAGGCCTTGGACAGGCCAGAGTGACACACGGATATGAGACATGGCTCTGACTGCCCTCCCCTCCCCATCCAACCACAGCCTCCGCTGCTCTTCCTGATTAAGGCCTGACGGGCACGTCAGCAGCTCGCAGACCTGTCAATCACGGTGACGAGGCGGGACAAATGCTTGAGTGAGCTCCTGAGGCCAGCGGGTTGTTCCGGGCGGAATGAGCGCGTACGGGAGTGATTGACACTAATGAAAAAGCAGGACAGCCGCTCCCGACGCGAATGCCAAGATCATGCGGAGTGAGATGGTGAGACAGGAGGCGGATCTCATCGGAGGGATGGCTGTGATTCATAGAGTATCTATAAATATTCTCCCATCATGCAGAACACATCCTCATAGAGAGAGGATCATAGTCTGGTAACAGCTGCTAGGGTTTACCAGCTGTAGTTTATGCAATCACTTCTAATGAGAAATACCAACACCAGGCATATGAGAGAGAAACACTGAGAACTAATGTTGCTATGATATGAAGGATTGATTACTGTTTACTTACTAGCAGGTCATGAGAATTGTGTGATTTATCTTGCCTGCAACCTGTCTCCTTTCTAAACATACAAACATTATATTTTTGCCTCTGTCCGTATGAGGCTCACTGGCTGTCCCTAGGCCTTGTCTCTGGGTCCATTTGTCACTCTTCCATCAAGAGTGGCATGGTCAAGTCTGTGGCATTGTCACTGGTCAAGTCTGCACCAGCACCACCACCACATTGGTTAGGTTAGGTTACGGTAGTCCATTGTATCCGATGATGACTTCCACTTCTGAGTTAACGGTGAATTCTTTGGTGACTGTAGAGTCTAATCCGAGATCCACAAACTTTATTGCATTTGGGGCAAATGCAGTCTGTGTTGGCGGGGGCAGGCATGTATGTCTCCTGAGCTGTTTTTGCTGTCTCTTTGTGCTCCTCTCCTCCTCCCACCTCTGTTCACCTCTTTGGCAGAGCTGCCGCCAGGTGGAACGGTCGGCAGCAGCATCCTCTAGGTCTGATGTTGTTCACTGCACTTCCCCTGGAGTTGCCGTGCCGTGACTATCATGTCGACCGTACTCCTGTTCTTTATGAAGCCGCATTGTGACTCTGGCAGCAGTTCCTCTGTGATATAGTTCATCAACCTGTGTAGCATCACCTTTGCCAGGACCTTGCCGGCAACAGCCAGAAGATATATCCCTTAACCAACAACGCAGTTTTACGAGCAGTTGCCATACCAGGCAGTGATGGAACCCATCAGGATGCTCTCGATGGTGCAGCTGTAAAACCTTTTGAGAATCTGAGGACCCATGCCAAATCTTTTCAGTCTCCTGAGGGTGAATAGGTTTTGTCATGCCCTCTTCACGACTGTTTTGGTGTGCTTGGACCATGTTAGTTTATTGGTGATGTGGACGCCAAGGAACTTGAAGCTCTCAACCTGCTCCACTACAGCCCCGTTGATGAGAATGGGGGCGTGCTCGGTCCTTCTTTTCCTGTAGTCCACAATCATCTCCTTTGTCTTGCTCACATTGAGGGAGAGGTTGTTGTCCTGGCACCACACAGTCAGGTCTCTGACCTCCTCCCTATAGGCTGTCTCATCGTTGTCGGTGATCAGGCCTACCACTGTTGTGTCATCAGCAAACTTAATTATGGTGTTGGAGTCGTGCTTGGCCATGCAGTCATGGAACAGGAAGTACAGGAGGGGACTGAGCACGCACCCCTGAGGAGCCCCCGTGTTGAGGATGTGTTGTTACCTACCCTTACTACCTGGGGGCGTCCCGTCAGGAACCCCAGGATCCAGTTGCAGAGGGAGATGTTTAGTGATGAGCTTTGAGGGCACTATGGTGTTGAATGCTGAGCTGTAGTTAATGAATAGGTGCTTTCTGCTTTAATTTTTGCTTGTAAGCCGGAATCAGGAGGATAGAACTATGGTCAGATTTTCCAAATGGAGGGCGAGGGAGAGCTTTGTATGCGTCTCTGTGTGTGGAGCAAAGGTCTAGAATTTTTTTCCCTCTGGTTGCACATTTAACATGCTGATAGAAATTAGGTAAAACTGATCCAAGTTTCCCTGCATTAAAGTCCCCAGCCACTAGGAGCGCCACGTCTGGATGAGCATTTTCCTGTTTGTTTATGGCGGTATACAGCTCATTGAGTGCGGTTTTAGTGCCAGCATCGGTATGTGGTGGTATGTAGACAGCTACGAAAAATACAGATGGAAATTCTCTAGGTAGATCGTGTGGTCTACAGCTTATCATGATACACTCCACCTCAGACGAGCAAAACCTTGAGACTTCCTTAGATATGGTGCACTAGCTGTTGTTTACATAAATGCATAGGCCCCTGCCCCGTGTCTTAATAGAGGCTGCTGTTCTGTCCTGTCGATAGAGTGTATAACCCGCCAGCAGTATGTTTTTAATGTCGTCCTTCAGCCACGACTCGGTGAAACATAAGATACTGCAGTTTGTAATGTTCCGTTGGTAGGATAAACGTGCTTTCAGTTCGTCCCATTTATTTTCCAGCGATTGAAAGTTAGCTAGCAGGACGGAAGGCAAGGGCAGATTTGCCACTCCTCATCCTCACAAGGCACCCTGATACCTTTCTGCAAAATCTCAGTTTCCTTCTCCAGCGAATAATGGGGAACTGGGCCTGGTCGGGTGTCTGTATTATATCCCTCCAGTCTGACTCATTGAAGAAGAACTCTTTGTCCAGTTTGATGTGAGAAATCGCAGTTCTGATGTCCATAAAGCTCCTCTCGGTCATAAGAGAGCAGCAACACCATGTACAAAACAAGCTACGAACAACGCGAAAAAACAAAACAAAATAGCATGGCTGGTTAAGAGCCAATAAGACGGCAGCCTTCCACGTCCGCCACTGTTGGGGGACGATCTCCCGGTTCCAAACCTCAGTGATGTACTGGTGGAGCATTCTGGTGCAGAAGTAACCTCCCTTCTTAAGTAGCTCTGCCGGGATGCTGTCAGCACCAGGAGCCGTGTTGTTCTTGAGGGAAAGGACAGCTGATAACACCATATGGAAGGTTGGCCTGTTCCTAGGCCTTGTCTCTGAGTCTATTCGACACCCCATAAAGAGTGACAGGGTCAAGTCTGTGGCATTGTCACTGGTCAAGTCTACACCAGCACCACCATCACATTAAGGTTCTGACCGTGACACCACCGTACTGTGACCATGATGTGACCGTGGCTGTGGTTTATTGCCTTCTGAAGGTAGCTGCCTCGGTTACCGAGGCGACGCACGTCACATGGCCAAGTGCTCACGGGACACCTGTCACCCCTGACAACGGTCAGAGGAGAGCAATTCCACATTGTCAGCCTTTCACCTGGCTGTCACACACACTCACACACACACTATAAACACTGTCACACACACACATTCACTTTCAGACGGCACTCACATATTGACTGACTGTGTACATACAGCACACACCAAATACACATGCTCGCACACACATATACTGGCACTCACACTATACTGTAGATGCACACAAACACTATACATTCATTTCACAGACACACACAGACACACACAGACACACACAGACACACACACACTAACAGCCTCCCAGTAATAGAAGATACAGAGAGGTGTGTCAGCAGCCTATGAGAAGATCAGGCCTACAGACAGATAGTGATAGAAAAATCTCTAGAGTTACATATTGCAATATTTTTAGTGACGATATCATATCGATCCTTTGACTCCAAGTATCGATCTGTTTAAAAAAACATTAGCTAGCGCTTGTCGGCTATATCTGCACCAAAGCTCCAGTATTTTTCATCCTATACCTTGTTTTCCACCTTGTCTTTAAATAGTGAGCCAACATGTTTTCAGCTCTTGTATTTACATGACTAATGTTCTCATGCGCTCTCTTGTTCCTCTGCAGCAGACATATAGTGAGCAATATGTTTGGAACATCAAATCGCAATGCGTATAGAATTGTGAGAATAGTGAGAATCGTAATACATATGGCATCGGCACCTAAGTATAATGATAATGTGGTATCGTGAGGTCCCTGGTAACTCAAAACCCTACAAACAGACATGTATTTATCGTAGAAAGCATCTGTTTCCCTCAGCGTAACTCACTTCATACATCACTCTCCTTTCCAGACCTCTCTCTCCCTCTATTCAATTTCAATTCAATTTAAGGACTTTATTGGCATGGGGACATATGTTAACATTGCCAAAGCAAGTGAAGTAGATAATAAACAAAAATGAAATAAACAATAAAAATGAACAGTTAACATAACACTTCCAAAGGAATAGACATTTCAAATGTCATATTATGTCTATATACAGTGTTGTAATGATGTGCAAATAGTTAAAGTACAAAAGGGAAAATAAGTCAACATAGATATGGGTTGTATTTACAAAGGTGTTTGTTCTTCACTGGTTGCCCTTTTCTTGTGGCAACAGGTCACAAATCTTGCTGCTGTGATGGTACACTGTGGTATTTCACCCAATAGATATGGGAATTCATCAATATTGGGTTTGTTTTCTAATTCTTTGTGGATCTGTGTAATCTGAGGGAAATACAGTATGTGTCTTTAATATGGTCATACATTTGGCAGGAGGTTAGGAAGTGCTGCTCAGTTTCTCTCTCTCCCTCTCAGTCTCTCTCTCTTTCTCTCTCTCCTTGCCATTTCTCAAATGGAATACAACATTATCTAGGTTCGCCTGGCATTTGGATTCTCCTCGAGCCAGGAGGCACAGAAGGCAAATTGATTTTCCTGTTGTGCTACATTTGTGACAGTCAAGCAGAAATCACATTGCTCAGCCCCAATGTCTCTAAACCAATTCGGAGCACCCCACATTTTTCGTCTTTGGGGACGCAAACGGCATTACTCTCATCCGCATTCCAGGCAGAATGGGATGTGCGCTGGGAAGGGAGAGGAGGGGGAGAGGAGGAGAAGAGGAGGAGGAAAGGCTGTGGGGCTTTGCTAGAGTCACTGAACAATACTTCTGTATCTCTGTGTACTGCTGGTTACCAATGCCTCTCTCACAGTCTCTAGTCAAACCAGAGGAGTGATCGGAATAGTGATGCAACTAGTGATCCCTCATCCTCTCTCTCTTTGATTCTAGTGACCTCTCATCCCCTCTCTTCGATTCTAGTGACACCTCATCCCCTCTCTCTTTGATTCTAGTGACCTCTCATCCCTTCTCTCTTTGATTCTAGTGACCTCTCATCCCCTCTCTTCGATTCTAGTGAGACCTCATCCCCTCTCTCTTTGATTCTAGTGACCTCTCATCCCCTCTCTCTTTAATTCTAGTGATCTCTCATCCCCTCTCTTTGATTCTAGTGACACCTCATCCCCTCTCTTTAATTCTAGTGATCCCTCATCCGCTCTCTTTAACTCTAAGTGACCCCTCATCCCCTCTCTCTTTGATTCTAGTGATCCCTCATCCCCTCTCTCTTTAATTGTAATGATATCTCACCCCCTCTCTCTTTAACTCTAAGTGACCCCTCATCCCCTCTCTCTTTAATTCTAGTGATCCCTCATCCTCTCTCTTTAATTCTAGTGATCCCTCATCCCTCTCTCTTTGATTCTAGTGATCCCTCATCCCTCTCTCTTTGATTCTAGTGATCCCTCATCCCCTCTCTCTCTCTTTGATTCTTGTGATCCCTCATCCCCTCTCTCTCTCTGTGATTTTAGTGATCCCTCATCCCCTCTCGTTGATTCTAGTGATCCCTCATCCCCTCTCTCTCTCTTTGATTCTAGTGCTCCCTCATCCCCTCTCTTTGATTCTAGTGATCCCTCATCCCCTCTCTCTCTCTCTGATTCTAGTGATCCCTCTCTCTCTCTTTGATTCTATTAGCTTTGATGCTTGACAGACAGTGTGTCCAACCCATTGACTTACCGTCTTAGGGCGACATGACCTTTCTCCATGCTGTCACAAGCTGTTAGTTCTGATCACCATGGAGATGTTACCATGTATGTATCGGTCCTCAGGACCAACTGATGAGACTGCCCTTTGACCTTTTAGGCTGTAGTACCAAGAAACAGTGGGCTGCACTACATAGGGAATATAGTAGTATGATGATTTGTATTGTATTCATTTTTGTTGTAGGCATGACCCTGGTTGTCTGTGCCTGTCTGTGCCTGCCTGTGTGTGTGTGTGGTCTTCTATGAGGGCTGGAGTAGATCCACTCATTCTAGTACTGCTACTAATGGACTCAGACCACATCCTCACTCCCTGATGGCACAACACTGCTTGAGCTGCCTGTCGTAGAAAATCACAACAAACGCTTGTCTCTCTTTCTCTCATTCTCCTCCAAGGTCCATCAAGGTCCATTTAGCATTGCCACGGCCCCCTCATCCCTCTCCTCCCACAGTCCTCCTCCTCCTCTCTTTTTTCTGTAAAAGACGTGATTGAAGCTTTCTGGCGAGCGCTTGGAGAGTAAGCTGTTTATCTGCGCCCGCTTGAAGTGCTTCCAGGGCTAGAGGAGCGCCGAAAGGTCAGGGCGAGTCACGGGGCGAGAGGGCGTCTACGGATGGAGGGAGAGAGAGGGAGAGAGAGGAGGAACAGTGCAGACCTGTCTGGCATTGGGTACACCACCTCTGAGCCATTCACATTATTGTTAATCATAAGGTTTAGCATAGGTGTATTATAGTAATGAAGATGTTGACAGACTGGGTTCTGTGAGGTCTGGAAAGATCAAGTTAAGGGTCATAATTGAACCAATGGGAGATGCAACTGGGCATCCATGTTGGCTCAATCAGTAATACCAGAGGTGTATTGCTATTCTGATACAGTAAATGCTCCAAGGAAAAAAACAAAAATACAATCGCAAAACGTTACACTACAGATTTGCTAGGGGTATTAGATGTGAAAGTTAGCCCAAAGGACTGTGTTTTAGTTGGGGAACTCACAGTGAGGTGCAGCGTTAGTGAGAGTACTTCAGAGGGGTTGGGTTAAATGTGGAAGACACATTTCAGTTGAATGCATTAAGTTGTACAACTGACTAGGTATCCCCTCTCCCTTTCCAGTGGTAGTTCCAGTCGGACCAGTCCCTCAGTGGCTGTTTCCGTGGAACACTGCCTCTGTCCCTCTGTCCCTCTCTGTGAGGCAGCACAGGACTGGGACACACCTTCCGCTGAATCCCCGTATTTTCCTGTCCTTCACATTCTTCTATCTTCCCCCCTCCTTTCTTTTCTCTCCCTCCCTTTCTCCACACCCCCCTGGTCTTGGAGCGCTTGGTCTCCTGATGGTTGGTACAGTCCAAAGTGAAATCTGACAGCAGCCCGCTGGATAGCCTACCTGTTAAAAGGAGAATCAAAATGCTAGCTTGCTGTGTCGTCTTTTTAGTGAAATCCCATTCTGCGCTGGGCTGACTGGCTGAGTGGGACCTGGAGCAGTGTGCACAATTATGTTCCTGCAGCAGGCAGCCAAGTATACTGACTGGCTGCTCTGGCATTGTGTCCCCCTACCGCCCCCCCCCCCCCCCCCCCCCCGCCCCCCTCTCTTTTAGCTAAAGCTGCACTTTCCTCTCCTTGCCGTACCTTCCCCAGCTCAGCGTAGCCCAACTCAGCCCAGCTCAGAGTTAGCTTGGTAATGAGGTCCATGGGAGAGTATTTCTCCGCCCCAGCACATTCCCCTGTCCCCTACAGGGTAAGTCACGCTAGCTGGTATCCCCAGGCTAGAAAATCCTTGACCCCTGTTCATTGAGATCTATGTTTACAGCTTACGGCCCGGCCCCAAAGACACACTAGCGTTACCTTGCCTGTGTGAGTGTGTGTGTGTGTGTGTGTGTGTGTGTGTGTGTGTGTGTGTGTGTGTGTGTGTGTGTGTGTGTGTGTGTGTGTGTGTGTGTGTGTGTGTGTGTGTGTGTGTGTGTGTGTGTGTGTGTGTGTGTGTGTGTGTGTGTGTGTGTGTGTGTGTGTGTGTGTGTGTGTGTCCTAGCCTGCAAGGTGTATTCCACCAACCTGAAATGCTGCCCTTCGCCTTATTCTCCTGTCAGTCCAGTAGCACTCAGTGCTATTAATGAACTTACTCAGAATGGCTTCTGCTCATCCAACTGTGTGTGTGTGTCCCTCCCTTTCATCATCAATTAAAGTGCTTTTATTTTCTCAGTGGGACCAAGCTGACGGTGAATCTGCATGGGATGCGCCGCGCACTCAGAGGCGTAATATTACCAACCCTGAAAAACAGAGAGGACTATGAGAGGACTATGTCCAGCAGTAGTCTGTACGTCTTTCAACTCTTCAGTGGCATTTGAGATGAAACCCCTGTCTTCAAAGCATCTTGCATTGCCCTTACAATCCTAGCAGAGGAATAGTTGAACGTTTTTGGGGTTTTGACGCTAGTATTATCTCAAAACACATGAACTCCATTATTTATGGACTCTTACTTTGTATCGGGGGAACAGTTGGAATGACTGGACTTGTTAAAAGTTTTAAAATGGAGATTACAATGATTTTATTTTTGTCATGAACCATGCTCTCACTCAGCATATCTGACTGTTCTTGCTCTTCTTCTAAAGTAGCGGCTGGATTTCAAACAAGCAGTCATTTCCTCTCTAGCTTCAGTAGTGACTTAATACAGCATACCCATACTCTTTATTTCATCCATAAACTTCATTAAGGCTTTTCATTTACATTGTGTCTGTTTCCGTGTGTGTGTATGTGATCTTGTGGATGCTCCTGGTCTTTGAGTAACAGCTAGATCCTCAGTGAGGGCTATAGTGGAGGTGAAAATTGCTCACTGTGGTGTTTGAGAGAGCAGAGGGAGAGGGAGAGCAAGCCAGCCGTTGTGCTGTGCCTGGTTGACAGAAATGTTAATTGTGTTCTGGAGCACCTGTGGGACTTCCTTCACCCCCCAACCCCCAACACGTATTCCATACCTAGCTCCAGTACAAATACAGAATTACTCCAGTGGTGAGAAGACTCCAAGAGTCACATCTTTCAAGATACCCTCCACATGCTCTAGTCACTTTGGGTTAGCTCTAGCAGACGTGAACAAACACCCTAATGTTGCCAGTCATTGGTAATAAAGATGCTGTGTTGGAGAGGCAGAGGGATGTGGGATTAAGGTACAGCCTGCTGACATTTAAACCTGCTTCTCTCTGCAGCAGAGAAGGCAGCGCTGAGCTCAGGTAGGTGGAGGAGGAAAAAGCCTCCTGATTGTTGCATTATTAATCAGACTCAGTCTTAAACGTGCTGCCAGGCCTTCTGGACTGTCTGTTTGTTTTATCCACAGCTAATTATTCAATGGAGCTCATTAACATTTTTGAGGAGAAGAGAGAATGGAGGAGGAGAGGAAAACAGAGGAGAGGAAGTTATTTCTGGTAGTGAATTCCATTGCTCCTGCTCACTTCTTCTTTCTCTCCTCTTCCTCACTATTCCTCACATTTTCAAATTTCCCTACTATACTCTCCGCTCCTCCTCCTCTCACCTCTTCTCCTCCTTTTTCTCCATCGGTGTTGTCCTCCCCCTCCTTTCTCTTGCTCTCTCTATTAATCTCTTGTGATCTTCATCTACATGGTGATGTGGAGAGGGCTGCTCAGTATGCATGCCCTCACCACCACTGTCCTCCTACAGACTCACACACACCACACTGCCACCCACTCAAACATGATGTGACAATTGTAGCCCTTGCCTGGTGCTTGGCACGCCCCCTCCCCAGCCAACATCCCTCACACACACACAAAGCCCCTGGCTGGGAGAGGAGATGGGTATGAGGGGAAGGGTGAGCTTGCTGAGGGGGCTTCGTCAAGGTTCACTGGGGCTGTAAACGACGCTCAAGTGCCACCGGTGCAACAGCCAAAGCCCCCTTCTGGAAACGTGTGCCCAATGTGGTTAGCCACATTAGGGCTGGAGCCTGGCCACCCTACTCTTCCACCGTCTTCCCCCATCAGCCCTCTGAGGACAGGGGACAAGACTCCTCCCTCTTATATCCTACACGTTTTCCTCTGGCTGGTCTTCTGAGGCTCCCAGCTCTTGGTGTGGTGGAGGCTGAGCAGAACGGTGTGTTATTCTGATGTTATTTTAGTGTAAGCGCTGCAGTGAGATTTCAGCCCTGTCTCCTCTCCTCCTGGGAACAGGGTGACACACTCACTAATAGAATATTCTCTCTTCCAAGCTTTGCCGCTGGAGCCACTCTGGTGGTGTGTATGTGTGTTTGTGTTATAACGTTAATGTGTGTGTATGTTTCTCTGTGTATGTGAGTGTTAGTGTGAGTGGGTGGGCGAGTTGGTGGATGGAAATATTGTTTATTCAGTTTATGCAAAGCAATTATGTTGACTTAATTGGGTTTGTTTACGTGGAGTGTGTGCCACTGCTAGTCATGTATTACTGCTCTACATGACAACCAGCTCATCTAGTGCTCTCTCTCTCTCTCTCTCTCTCTCTCTCTCTCTCTCTCTCTCTCTCTCTCTCTCTCTCTCTCTCTCTCTCTCTCTCTCTCTCTCTCTCTCTCTCTCTCTCTCTCTCTCTCTCTCTCTCTCTCTCTATATATCTGTCTCACCACACACACAGAGAAGAACAGAGAACAGTGGAATCTCTATATACTGCTTCAGGATGGAAGACAGTGTACCGTTTGTTTGGTTCATGTAAATATACTTACCTAAGAGTTGTATACTTTTGAAAATGTTGCTCTTTCTCCATTGGTTTACCCACCTTGAGTGTTGTAACCCTAATGTATAATGAAGCAGAGGACGGTGTGGGCTAATTTACCAGTTTTACCTTCCTGTGGGTTAAATCAATCCACATCACAGGAGGTTGGTGACACCTTAATTGGGGAGGACGGGCTTGTGGTAATGTCTGGAGCAGAATTAGTGGAATGGTATCAAATACATTAAAACACATGGATTTCATTCTGTTTGCAGCCATTATTATGAGCCATCCTCCCCTCAGCAGCCTCCACTGATCCACACACTTTCATCTGCCATTGCCCTAATCAGCCCCGCTGGTCTGTAGAGGATGTCCCACTGTACAAGAGGAGCATCAACCAATCAATAAAACTCAATGGCTTTTTTATGTTAAGGATGACTTCTGATTACACTTGTACCGTAAGAGATCCACACAGTGATGACTTGTTTTATATTGCACTGTACTATAAGACATTGCCAGGCACACACACACACACTGCTATGCTATGAGGGTCTGTCTGTTATCTTTTTGTAACGCTCGGAAAAAGCTTTTCATTGAATAACGTCAGATAAGGATGACAAATGGAAAGAAGGGAATATAACTAGACATAAGAAGTATCCTTAACCTTTGAATTGCTCTATTGTACCAATAAAACGTTTTTTTATAAATATTTTGGGTGAATAATGTCGTCTCACCTTTGGCTTTGTGGAAGAAAGATAAATCCCTTTCAGACAAAACCTTTTTATGAGTAAATATCACAAATGACAATGCACGGTACAGCAGCTGTACTTTCTGCCTTTTTACTGAGTGGTGTTACCATAAAATATGTCCCCTCTTTCTGTGCTGATAGTATGGGGCTCACTGTATTCGGTCCTCCTCTGTTTACCACAGGTTCCCAGATGGCCCCCCAGACTCCTGGCAACATGTTGGATGTTCCCCACCCCCCCTTGTCCCAGTCCCCCATGCCTCAGGAAAGGGGTAAGTCTGACCACTAAGTAAGTGTGTACGTGTGTGTGTGTGCATGCGTGTGTGTGTGTGTGGGTGCGTACATACGTATGTGTGTGTGTGCTTGCTAGTATGTGTTAGTGTTCTTGGGTATTGTGTGGTAATTTGCAGATTAATGCCCACCTGTGTGTTGAGCAAAGCTGTAGATCTGGGCTGAGTGGAGCCGTAGGGGATGGGCCTGGGGACAGCTAGTAAATGTTAAGCTTCTCAGCGTGTGTGTGTGTGTGTGTGTGTGTGTGTGTGTGTGTGTGTGTGTGTGTGTGTGTGTGTGTGTGTGTGTGTGTGTGTGTGTGTGTGTGTGTGTGTGTGTGTGTGTGTGTGTGTGTGTGTGTGTGTGTGTGTGTGTGTGTGTGTGTGTGTGTGTGAAGGCATTAGCCTCCTTCTCAGTAATGCTGGCATTATTTCCCACTGTGGGACAAAGGCAGGATGTGACATCATGTCCAGAGGTACAGGGCGTTCTATACCTGGGCTATTACCAGTTACAGGGGTTGGCATTGTGTACTGGGAGGTGTACACACACACACACACACACACACACACACACACACACACACACACACACACACACACACACACACACACACACACACACACACACACACACACACACACACACACACACACACACACACACACACACACACACTCCTTAGAGGGGGTCATGTCAGGCTAAACGTATATTCTACACAGTTCCCATTGCCCCTCCTGTTCCCACCATGCATGTTCTGATCCAATTAATGGGCTGATTCCTCAGTAGGTACCGAACAAACACCCCACCAGCAGGTTCCCAGGGAGGGGCTGGTGGAGAGGTGATTTATTACTGGATTAGTGGTCAGCTCAGGTCATGGAAACAGTGGTTAAACCTTAACTGTTATGATCTGGCAATCAGTAAACCCTATGTTCTAAATGAGTTATGGAGTCTTTAAAGTGGATCCCCTTACGACTTGCAGAGGTGATTATTTCTCATATGCAGCGTTAGTTATTGCTGTGATAGCAGAGGCTGACGAGATACTGTGTATTACGTACAATGAATGGTCGCTGATTAAGGCTTCCACTGAACATCTTTTTACCACGGCCATGAGTTGTAATGAGTTCAGGGGAAAAGTTCATCTCTTAAATGGGGCAAATCACATTCAGTCTTAGTGATTACTACCATAGAACTACCCAGTGTAAAACAACATTGTCCCTGTAGGTGTTTAAAAACAGGATGATGAGTAGTCCCATGCTCCTCTACAGCTCACCAAGGACCAGTTAACATCTGAGAGAGAGAGAGAGAGAGAGAGAGAGAGAGAGAGAGAGAGAGAGAGAGAGAGAGAGAGAGAGAGAGAGAGAGAGAGAGAGAGAGAGAGAGAGAGAGAGAGAGAGAGAGAGAGAGAGAGAGGAGGGAGCAATGCAAAGCTGTTACACTTATTTTACATAAAACATAACATTTAAATAAATGTAATGCTCTGCTCCATGTGATCCAGCAAGCACAGTGGTTAACATAATACTGTTTAGAATATGTGATTAATTCCCATGGTTCAAGTGCCTGCTCCTAAGAGCATCTCTCATTTCCATAAATCCCACTGAATGTCCCTTTTCTCCCTCCGCTCTCTGTCTATCCACCTCTGTATGTTGTTGTTGTCCAGCTAAGAGCCTCTACTTTCTCTGCCAGCCTGCCTCTCTGATTCGCTGCCTGCCTGCTTGGCTGGGGAGGGAGGGAGGGTGGAGGGAAAAAATCCTTGAATGCGTTATTTGCTTTTAGCAACTGTCTGCACAATGTGCCTCTCTCCATCCATTTTCCAGGCAATTTAGAATGCAGTATTACAGTGTTTTCAGAATCCTTTACGATAATGGAAGTTAAACATTACAATAATGTTCCCCTTAAACCCATGTTCACAGCCCAAGCACTTTCAGGCCTCTCCTCCCTCCCTCTCTCCCTTCTACAGCCTCCTCACACGCTCTCTTGCTCTCTCATCAGAATATGCCGACATGGAGAGAGACAAATGTTGTTTCCATCTCTGGCCTGCCTTAACAACCCCGCTCACTAAAGAGTGTGTGTGTGTGTGTGTGTGTGTGTGTGTGTGTGTGTGTGTGTGTGTGTGTGTGTGTGTGTGTGTGTGTGTGTGTGTGTGTGTGTGTGTGTGTGTGTGTGTGTGTGTGTGTGTGTGTGTGTGTGTGCGTGCGTGCGTGCGTGCGTGCGTGCGTGCGTGCGTCGAGCCCAGCACAGCACAGCACAGCCGATCCATTTAAAGGCAATCCAGAATATTAGAGAGAAGGCCTCTATCTCTTCTGATTGGCTACAGTGCCAGTGACCTTTACCATTCGAGGCAGATTGGAGACCTTTTCTCTGGCTTCACTCTCAGGTCTAGACTGTAATGAAATGGGTTGCAGTGAAGCCCTGTGAGGATCCCTTCAAATGTCAATTTGAATGGTGGAGGGAAGCCGAGCTGAGAGCCTTTTTCATGAATTGAGAGCTCATGGTTCGGAACAGCTTAGAATTACACAGCAGTCATGGTTAAATCACTGTTTTATTCCCCCAAGTGCAGTGTATGTGCATTTTCTGCACACATGTATACACACACACACATCACACACACATACACACACAAAAGCAGAAAGCGCAGTCGATTTTGTGTATGTGTGTGTGTCTGCATTAGTTGATCCCCCCCGGCCTCCATGTCGCCCAGTCCTGTCTAAATACAGTGTATAAGAACATATGGCCTTACTTACACATAATGCACTGCCAGCTTGCCATTCTAGCAATCTGATGTCTATCTTCGAATAACAGGACCTGAAGACATGATAGAGGATTATAGTATTGTCAGAATCACCCCTGTACAACCAAACATCCGTGTTCGTCCTTCAAAGGAGACAACCATCATGTTTGTCTGGTTTTCAGTAGCAGCATTAGAGGGAGGTTAGGAGAGAGCAGATGGGTTAATCTCCTGCATAAAGAGTGGATATTTACCTGCGTGTGTGTGTGTGTATATGCATAGGCAGCAGAAATCATTAGCACAGTGTGTTTACAGTTCTATCTCCTCTTTCTCTCTGTGTGTTCCAGGCTTTATGTCCAACATGCAGAGAAACCCGTCTGGCTCCCAGTTTGCACCAGCACCTCAGTCGGGGCCCTCCATGTCCCCTCACCCCTCTCCTGGTCCTGGGGGACAGATGTACCCAGGGATGGGGCCCTACCCCCATGGTGGCTCCAGTGGCCCCTATGGACCCCAGGGATCCCAGGCAAACCAGTATGGACCCCAAGGTAGGAACACTACGTCGGTTGTTCCATTATACTGATCTACGTTTAGTTAGTTAGTAACTCTGCTGTACAGAGTATGAACAGGTCATGGCTCATTAGTAAGCAGTTATCTGAATGGATCCACCTGCTGAGGAATGGCATTAGTATTTCCATGTTGTACCAGCACTACTTGGCCACCATATTTTATTCTCTCATAAGATTGGTATTTGAGAGAAAATTATGATGTGCAACTGTCTACATAGTATTTTGAGGAAACGATAGTATTGAGCTGGTTTCCCCTCTCTTGTGGCAGACACCCCTCCATCTCGCTCTCTCGCTCTCTCTCTCTCTCACCCCTCTCTCACCCCTCTCTCACTATGGAATTAGAGCCAAGGCTTTGTCAGAATATTCATGAAGGACTTGAAATCTAGACCCTACTCCTGCCTATTTCATTATAGGATTTAAGGCAGATTGAGGTGGTGGACCGGGCTGATAAAACATGTTTTCTGCGCACAATGATGATGACGTTCAATCCCATTACTGGGGTCAGTGTTTTTAAATTGCCCTCAAAAAAGGGTTGGACAGTTTCAACTGCCCATTAATATCATTAAAACCAATGTTGTCATGTTGTGACCTGTGGTAGAGTAGTGGGGAACAATAGAGAGGACGCTGCTAATCTGAGGGTGCAGTTCAATCAAACCCGATTTGCAGTATTCGTGCAGTAGTATTTTCACCCCAGGATCAAATAAAATCAGAGAACGCTTTGAATAAAAAGCCATAGTCTGTGGTCACTCTATTTTACTGTACATTGTAAATTGTAGTGTGAATTATGTCTATTTTAAGCTAGTAACCTGGCATATATGCTGGCTACATGTTCCCCAGTCAAAAAGTATTCTAAACATCCCAGTCCATTTCAGCACTCGTGGGAAAAATTGTCAGAATAGATCTTTGCAATTAAGCTGGCTTTTAGTGTTGAGTGTTCTGGAACACGGCTTTGGAAAGCAGCAGTCAATCCCATATGTTTGCATCCGCTCTTGTGTTTCGTTCCCCTGGATGTGCACCAAAGGAAACATTGGAGTATTAGTAATGTGTGTTTTAATGTGTCGTCGTGAGGAAAGCACCATTCATGTGTGTGTTTTTCTAATATTGTTGAGACCTTCCCATTAGTTCATGTTGATTAATATCTCTAATGCATATGGTATTTGGTGTCTCTCCACCCACTCTTATCTGCTAATGTGATTTAGCTGGGATGACAGCCAGTGGCTGAGGCAGAGCAGAACAGTATTATAAAAAGTCTGGAGTCAGATGAGCATGAAACGCTGCACAGCTGACAGGAGGGGTATTCTTGCCTGTGACAGGGAGAACAAGCCAAATCCTCCGCCTCCATACACACACATACACGCACGCACACATGCACATACACACACCTTTTCTGTCAGGTTTTGGCCAGGACTGTTCTGGTTTGTGTCACTAGATGTCCCCATTGCACCTTTTTTGAACCTTTTGTTTTTTCCTTGCTCTTTTATTGATTGCACCTGTGTGTCGTTCCCTTGTTAGTATTTAAACCCTGTGTGTTCCTCAGTTCTTTGCTCAGTGTTTGTATGTTAGCACCCAGCCCCAGCCCAAGCCTTGTTGTGAACATATATTTTTCTCTTGTTGGATTTTCCAGAGGTTCTCTGGTTTTGTTCTTGAGTGTTTTGGATTAGTCTTTTGAGGTTTGTTTATTCCCTTGCTGTTCTTACCACTTTGTGGATTTTCTTTGTATTTTGGAAGATATCCCTTTTTTGCCTCTTGGCTGTATTTTGGACTTTGTGGATTTAGATTCTTTGCCTGAAGATCTTGTTCTTTAATTAAACCACCATCTCTAGTACTGCTGTGTCTGCCTCATCTTCTGGGTTCTGCCGATTATTAGTGACTGTTTCACGCACCGGGTCCTGACAGAAAAATATATGTTCACAACAAGGCTTGGGCTGGGGCTGGGTGCTAACATACAAACACTGAGCAAAGAACTGAGGAACACACAGGGTTTAAATACTAACAAGGGAACGACACACAGGTGCAATCAATAAAAGAGCAAGGAAAAAACAAAAGGTTCAAAAAAGGTGCAATGGGGACATCTAGTGACACAAACCAGAACAGTCCTGGCCAAAACCTGACAGAATCCCCCTCCTAGGAACGGCTCCTGACGTTCCTACCAGCCTTCTCAGGGTGGAGGGCCCTGAACTGACGAATGAGGTCAGGGTCCAGTATGTCCTTGGCAGGAACCCAGGAGCGCTCCTCGGGACCGTAGCCTTCCCAGTCCACCAGATACTGCCAGGACCGCTGCACCCGGCGGGAGTCCAGTATCCGGTGGACGGTATAAGCCGACTGGCCTCCGATGACACGGGGCGGAGGGGGAGGTCTGCCTGCCGGGATAAGGGGGAAAAAAAAAACAGGTTTTAATAAAGAAATGTGAAATGTGGGATTGATCTTAAGGGATCTGGGTAAGTGCAGGCGAAAAGTAACGGGATTGACTCTCCTGGCAATCTTAAAGGGACCGATGAATCTCTGGGACAGCTTCCGAGACTCCACCCGTAGCGGTAAGTTTTTTGTTGAGAGCCATACTCTCTGGCCGGGGTACAGGGTAGGACCGGGACGGCGACGTCTGTTGGCTTGTCGTTGGTACTGCTGTGTCTGCCTCATCTTCTGGGTTCTGCCGATTATTAGTGACTGTTTCACGCACCGGGTCCTGACATTTTCTCACTGTCTTTCTCTCTTCTCCCTCTCTCACACATACACTCAACACACAACACACAGTCCCCTCCTGAGGAACATGTGTTGGAGTGGGTCCATGGAGCCCCCAGGTGGTTGTGGGTCCATGGAGCCCCCAGGCGGTTGGAGTGTACTTACGGCGGGGGTGCGGGGTGGTCTCTGAGCTCTGGTTTTGAAAGGTTTTTGTCCAGGCTGGTCTGTTCAGGCTGGTCTGTCTTGGCTGGGGCCTGGGCCGAGGTGAACAGGCCAGGCAGCTGCTGCTCATTGTTTTTAATGACGGCTCCATCTGCTTCCCGTCTCCCCCCGCGCCACAAAATTACTAGCCCATTAAACCAACATGGAAACGCACTCCAAGTTCCTGATCCCTGCACTCTGTTATTCTTGGCCTGTCTTGGCACTGCTAGGAGATCCAAGCCCCAGGCTGTGAACAACTGAACACACATCAGTGTGTATGTGTGTGTGCTTCAGCCATAGATGCTCTCTTTCTGCACTCTCTCTCTCTCTCTCTCTCTCTCTCTCTCTCTCTCTCTCTCTCTCTCTCTCTCTCTCTCTCTCTCTCTCTCTCTCTCAGCTTACCTCACTCGCCTCACACACACTCTGACACGGTGAGCTTGTACTCTGGCTAAGAACATGAAAACGGTCTCATGTTTCATTGTGTAACTTAAAGGCTACAGCATTCCTCTTTTATCAAGGGAAAATGATATTACAACCTACAGCTCAGCACAAGGAAATCTGCTGCCTCCCCAGCTAATAACAAATGTTCCCACAACTTTAGAGAGCGTTCTCTTAAGTCTCATTAGGTCATTAACTAATGTTATTGTGATGTGCAAGGAATGTTTCCAAGAGACCATTCCCTTAATGTCAAATAGAACTTACCCAGAACATGGTTACCATGTTCTCAGAATTCAATGTCCTAGACATGTTTCATGGGAACATTGCAGGAACATTTTTGTATATCAGTTATCAGGACGTCGCCTGATGGTCCCAAAGAAACGTTCTCCCAAAATGAAACAGTTCATTACACATCACACCTTGTTAGTGTTCCCGGTTGGTGAACCACTGATTCATTCATAGTTCTTTGTCTGTTGGCAAGGTTAGAGATACTCACACACAGTGCTTTTAACATAGTATTTTCAACTTACATTTTTGACACAGATGATTACATTGTGAATGTTCATTTATACAATTATTATTATTCAAAATGACCTCTCCTGGGATTTGAACTCACAAACACTTGGTTCACTGTATTCTGATCTTCCTGCTACGACACCATGTCCGTGTCAGATATGAGTTCATCTGACTGTTCTCATCAGTGATTTGATTGGCTTATTTCAGCAAGGGCTTTCTGTATAATTGTCTAATGTTGGTGGGCATGTTAACCTGTTTTAATGATAGTCCTGAATCACTTTGATCCATAAAATAGTTTTTCTTGAGTGTACTTGAAACAAATCAAATCTAATTGTATTAGTCACATGCGCCGAATACAACAGTGAAATACTTACTTACGAGCCCCTAACCAACAATGCAGTTTCAAAAATATGGATAAGAATGAGAAATAAAAGTAACAAGTAATTAAAGAGCAGCAGTAAAATAACAATAGTGAGACTATATATAGGTGGGTACCGGTACAGAGTCAAAGTGTGGGGGTACCAGTTAGTTGAGGTAATATGTACATGAGTTATTAAAGTGACTATGCATAGATGATAACAACAGAGAGTAGCAGCGGTGTAAAAGGGGGGGGACAATGCAGATAGTCTGGGTAGCCATTTGATTAGATGTTCAGGAGTCTTATGGCTTGGGGGTAAAAGCTGTTGGACCTAGACTTGGCGCTCTGGTGCCACTTGCTGTGCGGTAGCAGAGAGAACAGTCTATGACTAGGGTGGCTGGAGTCTTTGACAATTTTTAGGGCCCTCCTCTGACACTACCTGGTATAGAGGTCCTGAGTGGTGCAGTGGTCTAAGACACTGCATCTCAGTGCAAGAGGCATCACTGCAGTACCTGGTTTGAATCCAGGTTGCATCACATCCAGCTGTGATTTGGAGTCATATAGGGCAGTGCCCAATGCTGACTGGGTTTGGCTGGGTAGGCTGTCATTGTAAATAAGACTGTGTTCTTAACTGACTTGCCTAGTTAATTAAAAAAATGTATTACAGTCAGAGGCAGAGCAGTTGCCATACCAGTCAGGATGGTGCAGCTGTAGAACCTTTTGAGGATCTGAGGACCCATGGTGTGCTTGGACCATGTTAGTTTGTTGGTGATGTGGACACCACGGATCTTGAAGCTCTCAAACTGCTCCACTACAGCCCCGTCGATGAGAATGTGGGCGTTCTCAGTCCTCTTTTTCCTGTAATCCACAATCATCTCCTTTGTCTTGATCACATTGAGGGAGAGGTTGTTGTCCTGGCACCACACGGCCAGGTCTCTGACCTCCTCCCTATAGGCTGTCTCGTGATCAGGCCTACCACTGTTGTGTCATCGGCAAACTTAATGATGGTGTTGGAGTCGTGCCTGGCCGTGCAGTCATGAGTGAACAGGGAGTACCGCAGGGGACTGAGCACGCACCCTTGAGGGGCCAGAGTTCCAGTGTCTGTGTTCTTTTGCCTATCTTAATCTTTTATTTTTATTGTCCAGTCTTTTTCTTTGCAACTCTGCCTAGAAGGCCAGCATCCCAGAGTTGCCTCTTCACTATTGACGTTGAGACTAGTGTTTTGCGGGTACTTTATATTGAAGCTGCCAGTTGAGGACTTGTGAGGCGTCTGTTTCTCAAACTAGACACTCTAATGTACTTGTCCTCTTGCTCAGTTGCGCACCAGGGCCTCCCACTCTTTCTATTCTGGTTACAGTCAGTTTGCGCTGTTCTGTGAAGGGAGTAGTACGCAGCGTTGTACGAGATCTTCAGTTTCTTGAAAAATTCTCGCATGGAATAGCCTTCATTTCTCTGAACAAGAATAGACTGACGAGTTTCAGAAGAAAGTTCTTTGTTTCTGGCAATTTTTAACCTGTAATCGAACCCACAAATGCTGATGCTCCAGATACTCAACTAGTCTAAAGAAGGTCAGTTTTGTTGCTTCTTTAATCAGGCCAACAGTTTTCAGCTGTGCTAACATAATTTCAAAAGGGCTTTCTAATGATCAATTAGCCTTTAAAAATTATAAACTTGGATTAGCTAATACAATGTGCCATTGGAACACAGTAGTGATGGTTGCTGAAAATGGGCCTCTGTACGCCTATGTAGATATTCCATTAAAAATCTGCCGTTTCCAGCTACAATAGTCATTTACAACATTAACAATGTCTACACTGTACAGTCGTGGCCAAACGTTTTGAGAATGACACAAATATTAATTTTCACGAAGTTTGCTGCTTCAGTGTCTTTAGATATTCTTGTCAGATGTTACTATGGAATACTGAAGTATAATTACAAGCATTTCATAAGTGTCAAAGGCTTTTATTGACAATTACATGAAGTTGATGCAAAGAGTCAATATTTGCAGTCTTGACCCTTCTTTTTCAAGACCTCTGCAATCCACCCTGGCATGCTGTCAATTAACTTTTGGGCCACATCCTGACTGATGGCAGCCCATTCTTGCATAATCAATGCTTGGAGTTTGTCAGAATTTGTGGGTTTTTGTTTGTCCATCCGCCTCTTGAGGATTGACCACAAGTTCTCAATGGGATTAAGGTCTGGGGAGTTTCCTGGCCATGCATACAAAACATTGATATTTTGTTCCCCGAGCCACTTAGTTATCACTTTTGCCTTATGGCAAGGTGCTCCATCATGCTGGAAAAGGCATTGTTCGCCACCAAACTGTTCCTGGATGGTTGGGAGAAGTTGCTCTCGGAGGATGTGTTGGTACCATTCTTTATTCATGGCTGTGTTCTTAGGCAAAATTGTGAGTGAGCCCACTCCCTTGGCTGAGAAGCAACCCCACACATGAATGGTCTCAGGATGCTTTACTGTTGGCATGACACAGGACTGATGGTAACGCTCACCGTGTCTTCTCCGGACAAGCTTTTATCCGGATGCCACAAACAATCGGAAAGGGGATTCATCAGAGAAAATGACTTTACCCCAGTCCTCAACAGTCCAATCCCTGTACCTTTTGCAGAATATCAGTCTGTCCCTGATGTTTTTCCTGGAGAGAAGTGGCTTCTTTGCTCTCCTTCTTGACACCAGGCCATCCTCAAAGTCTTCGCCTCACTGTACGTGCAGATGCACTCACACCTGCCTGCTGCCATTCCTGAGCAAGCTTTGTACTGGTGGTGCCCCGATCCCACAGCTGAATCAACTTTAGGAGACGGTCCTGGCGCTTGCTGGACTTTCTTGGGCGCCCTGAAGCCTTCTTCACAACAATTGAACCGCTCTCCTTGAAGTTCTTGATGATCCGATAAATGGTTGATTTAGGTGCAATCTTACTGGCAGCAATATCCTTGCCTGTGAAGCCCTTTTTGTGCAAAGCAATGATGACGGCACGTGTTTCCTTGCAGGTAACCATGATTGACAGAGGAAGAACAATGATTCCAAGCACCACCCTCCTTTTGAAGCTTCCAGTCTGTTATTCGAACTCAATCAGCATGACAGAGTGATCTCCAACCTTGTCCTCGTCAACACCTGTGTTAACGAGAGAATCACTGACATGATGTCAGCTGGTCCTTTTGTGGCAGGGCTGAAATGCAGTGGAAATGTTTTTGGGGGATTCAGTTCATTTACATGGCAAAGAGGGACTTTGCAATTAATTGCAATTCATCTGATCCCTCTTCATAACATTCTGGAGTATATGAAAATTGCCATCATACAAACTGAGGCAGCAGACTTTGTGAAAATTAATATTTGTGTCATTCTCAAAACTTTTGGCCACGACTGTACACCGATTTCAGAGCACTCTCGTCTGAGTGTACCAGAACACAGAATAGTTCATTTACGAGCGCTCAACACCGGTTGAATATGGCCGTTGTCAGTAAACTTCAGCAAAAAAGCATAATTAAATAAACAGTTACAGTCACCAAAACTCTGGTTACCACGAAAACTGCCTTACCAGCTCTGCTAGGGCGTGTAAAATGGTCAGAGTGGTCTCATTTGTGTCTGGAAGTAGCTAGAAAGCTAGCCAACGTTAGCTTGGGTGCTTGACTGCCGTTGTAAGGCCAGAATGATCAAACCAACCGTACTCCTCGGCCCGAACATCCAGTGTGCGCTCCTAGAGTAAACGGCCTGAATTTTCAAACTGACAATCTGACAACACTGAATTTATGAGCATCACATTGTACAGCGCCATATTTTCTGTTCCATCCTAACTGAAACCCAGAGGGTTTTTCATTTTTCATGGAATAGAAACACCATAATATTAATCAAATTAATTAAGCAAGTACCAGTCAAAAGTTTGGACTCGTTCCAGGATTTGTCTTTATTCTTACTATTTTCTACATTGTAGAATAATAGTGAAGACATCACAACTATGAAATAACACCGGTCTCCCGCGTGCCCTGCATTCTGTAGTACAGACATGGCCTGCTCTCCCTTATGTAAGGAATTAGGCACTTTCCCATGTTAACTACAGTATGTATTGTAGACTGCACAGTAGCCTAATAAACAAATAAACACATTTCGTTAATAAAATAATGATTAAAAAAATACTCTTTCAAAATGCAGATGTTGATTTAGTTATGGATCCATAATGAATTATTATGGGAATAAATATCACTGATTTACAGAAATATTGTAACAAAGTTTTCTAATGAAGGCAAACAATTTAGAATCCTCCAATCCTGTAGCCTACTCCCGACCGCTACGTTGTACAGCGCCATATTTTCCATTCCATCTGAACGGAAACTCTGAGGGTTTCGTTTTTCTCTGAATAGAAACCCCATAATATTAATCAAATTAATTAAGCCAAATTTCTTCAAATCAATCCCATATACTGTACTATGTTATTACAAAAAAGTTTTTAAAATCTCTGGTAATGCCAGTATGGAATACTATCAAATGCTTCTCAAAGACGCCCTCTGGTGGTCAAACTAGCAATAACTTGCAGTAACAGAAAAAATGTCTGCAAATTAAATGGTGTGCCACAGAATGCTGCAGCAGCAACGCAAGATATGCCGCAGTATGACACAACTTTTAAAGGAGGAACCACTGTAGAACACTTGAAAAATAAATGGAGAGCCGCACACTCTAAGAGCTCAGATGCAATAATTTAATAACCTAATAACCAAAATTTCAACAGACAAGCTGTCTTCATCAGGGTATATTATTAAATTATTATATTATTAAATAATTGCATCTGAGCTCCTAGAGTGTGGGGCTCTTCTTTTTCATTTGAAGGGGACAGTGACAAAATGATTAGTGTGAGGCACAAGGCACACTACCAGCTTTTAATTTTTTTTATTTATCCGTTATTTTACTACACAATACTACTACTTATTATTACTTTCTTAGCTACAGTATATATATCTCCCTGGCATATTGCATAATTTATGCAGCAGCATACAATACATTTTTGGACTCACCTTGTTGTGCTGTGCCAAGTTGAACAGGAATGTGGTGTGGCAGTCCTTCTTGTGAGCACATTTTGTCATCAAACTTTGTCATCAAAGTCTCTGGATGTATGGTGCTTTCAAGATCAAATCAAGTCAAATATATTTATATAGCCCTTACTTACATCAGCTGATATCTCAAAGTGCTGTACAGAAACCCAGCCTAAACAATAAAACAGCAAGCAATGCAGGTGTAGAAGCACGGTGGCTAGGAAAAACTCCCTAGAAAGGCCAAAACCTAGGAAGAAACCTAGAGAGGAACCAGGCTATGAAGGGTGGCCAGTCCTCTTCTGGCTGTGCCGGGTGGAGATTATAACAGAACATGGCCAAGATGTTCAAATGTTCATAAATGACCAGCATGGTCAAATAATAATAATCACAGTAGTTGTCAAGGGTGCAGCAAGTCAGCACCTCAGGAGTAAATGTCAGTTGGCTTTTCATAGCCGATCATTAAGAGTATCTCTACCGCTCCTGCGGTCTCTAGAGAGTTGAAAACAGCAGGTCTGGGACAGGTAGCACGTCCGGTGAACAGGTCAGGGTTCCATAGCCGCAGGCAGAACAGTTGAAACTGGAGCAGCAGCACGGCCAGGTGGACTGGGGACAGCAAGGAAGTCCTGAGGCATGGTCCTAGGGCTCAGGTCCTCCGAGAGAGAGAAAGAAAGAAAGAGAGAAAGAGAGAGATATATATCAAATAAAATGTATTTATATAGCCCTTCGTACATCAGCTAATATCTCGAAGTGCTGTACAGAAACCCAGCCTAAAACCCCAAACAGCAAGCAATGCAGGTGTAGAAGCACGGTGGCTAGGAAAAACTCCCTAGAAAGGCCAAAACCTAGGAAGAAACCTAGAGAGGAACCAGGCTATGAAGGGTGGCCAGTCCTCTTCTGGCTGTGCCGGGTGGAGATTATAACAGAACATGGCCAAGATGTTCAAATGTTCATAAATGACCAGCATGGTCAAATAATAATAATCACAGTAGTTGTCAAGGGTGCAGCAAGTCAGCACCTCAGGAGTAAATGTCAGTTGGCTTTTCATAGCCGATCATTAAGAGTATCTCTACCGCTCCTGCGGTCTCTAGAGAGTTGAAAACAGCAGGTCTGGGACAGGTAGCACGTCCGGTGAACAGGTCAGGGTTCCATAGCCGCAGGCAGAACAGTTGAAACTGGAGCAGCAGCACGGCCAGGTGGACTGGGGACAGCAAGGAAGTCCTGAGGCATGGTCCTAGGGCTCAGGTCCTCCGAGAGAGAGAAAGAAAGAAAGAGAGAAAGAGAGAATTAGAGAGAGCATACTTAAATTCACACAGGACACCAGATAAGACAGGAGATGTACTCCAGATATAACAAACTGACCCTAGCCCCCCGATACATAAACTACTGCAGCATAAATACTGGAGGCTGAGACAGGAGGGGTCAGGAGACACTGTGGCCCCATCCGATGATACCCCCGGACAGAGCCAAACAGGAAGGATATAACCCCACCCACTTTGCCAAAGCACAGCCCCCACACCACTAGAGGGATATCTTCCATCACCAACTTACCATCCTGAGACAAGGCCGAATATAGCCCACAAAGATCTCCGCCATGGCACAACCCAAGGGGGGGCGCCAACCCAGAGAGGAAGATCACGTCAGTGACTCAACCCACTTAAGTGACGCACCCCTCCTGGGGACGGCATGAAAGAACACCTGTAAGCCAGTGACTCAGCCCCTGTAATAGGGTTAGAGGCAGAGAATCCCAGTGGAGAGAGGGGAGCCGGCCAGGCAGAGACAGCAAGGGCGGTTCGTTGCCAGTGTAGGGAGGCTAGCACTGGAGTAATATGATAATTTTTTTTGTTCTAGTCAGGATTCTAGCAGCCATATTTAGCACTAACTGAAGTTTATTTAGTGCTTTACCCGGGTAGCCGGAAAGTAGAGCATTGCGGTAGTCTAACCTAGAAGTAACAAAAGCATGGATTAATTTTTCTGCATCATTTTTGGACAGAAAGTTTCTGATTTTTGCAATGTTACGTAGATGGAAAAAAGCTGTCCTTGAAACGGTCTTGATATGTTCGTCAAAAGAGAGATCAGGGTCCAGAGTAACGCCGAGGTCCTTCACAGTTTTATTTGAGACGACTTTACAACCATCAAGATTAATTGTCAGATTCAACAGAAGATCTCTTTGTTTCTTGGGACCTAGAACAAGCATCTCTGTTTTGTCCGAGTTTAAAAGTAGAATGTTTTCAGCCATCCCCTTCCTTATGTCTGAAACACAGGCTTCTAGCGAGGGCAATTTTGGGGCTTCACCATGTTTCATTGAAATGTACAGCTGTGTGTCATCCGCATAGCAGTGAAAGTTAACATTATGTTTTCGAATGACATCCCCAAAAGGTAAAATATATAGTGAAAACAATAGTGGTCCTAAAACGAAACCTTGAGGAACACCGAAATGTACAGTTGATTTGTCAGAGGACATACCATTCACAGAGACAAACTGATATCTTTCCGACAGATAAGATCTAAACCAGGCGAGAACTTGTCCGTGTAGACCAATTTGGGTTTCCAATCTCTCCAAAAGAATGTGGTGATCGATGGTATCAAAGGCAGCACTAAGGTCTAGGAGCACGAGGACAGATGCAGACCCTCGGTCTGACGCCATTAAAAGGTAATTTACCACCTTCACAAGTGCAGTCTCATTGCTATGATGGGGTCTAAAACCAGACTGAAGCATTTCGTATGCATTGTTTGTCTTCAGGAAGGCAGTGAGATGCTGCGCAACAGCTTTTTCAAAAAAAATTGAGAGGAATGGAAGATTCGATATAGGCCGATAGTTTTTTATATTTTCTGGGTCAAGGTTTGGCTTTTTCAAGAGAGGCTTTATTACTGCCACTTTTAGTGAGTTTGGTACACATCCGGTGGATAGAGAGCCGTTTATTATGTTCAACATAGGAGGGCCAAGCACAGGAAGCAGCTCTTTCAGTAGTTTAGTTGGAATAGGGTCCAGTATGCAGCTTGAAGGTTTAGAGGCCATGATTATGTTCATCATTGTGTCAAGAGATATAGTACTAAAACACTTGAGTGTCTCTCTTGATCCTAGGTCCTGGCAGAGTTGTGCAGACAGGACAGCTGAGCTTTGGAGGAATACGCAGATTTAAAAAGGAGTCCGTAATTTGCTTTCTAATGATCATGATCTTTTCCTCAAAGAAGTTCATGAATTTATTACTGCTGAAGCCATCCTCACTTGGGGAATGCTGCTTTTTAGTTAGCTTTGCGACAGTATCAAAAATAAATTTCGAATTGTTCTTATTTTCCTCAATTAAGTTTTTTTCCTCAAAAAAATAGGATGATCGAGCAGCAGTGAGGGCTCTTTGATACTGCACGGTACTGTCTTTCCAAGCTAGTCGGAAGACTTCCAGTTCGGTGTGGCGCCATTTTTGTTCCAATTTTCTGGAAGCTTGCTTCAGAGCTCGGGTATTTTCTGTATACCAGGGAGCTAGTTTCTTATGACAAATGTTTTTAGTTTTTAGGGGTGCAACTGCATCTAGGGTATTGCGCAAGGTTAAATTGAGTTCCTCAGTTAGGTGGTTAACTGATTTTTGTCCTCTGACGTCTTTGGGTAGGCAGAGGGAGTCTGGAAGGGCATCAAGGAATCTTTGTGTTGTCTGAGAATTTATAGCACGACTTTTGATGCTCCTTGGTTGGGGTCTGAGCAGATTATTTGTTGCGATTGCAAACGTAATAAAATGGTGGTCCGATAGTCCAGGATTATGAGGAAAAACATTAAGATCTACAACATTTATTCCATGGGACAAAACTAGATCCAGAGTATGACTGTGGCAGTGAGTAGGTCCAGAGGCATGTTGGACAAAACCCACTGAGTCGATGATGGCTCCGAAAGCCTTTTGGAGTGGGTCTGTGGACTTTTCCATGTGAATATTAAAATCACCATAAATTAGAATATTATCTGCTATGACTACAAGGTCCGATAGGAATTCAGGGAACTCAGTGAGGAACGCTGTATATGGCACTGGAGGCCTGTAAACAGTAGCTATAAAAAGTGATTGAGTAGGCTGCATAGATTTCATGGCTAGAAGCTCAAAAGACGAAAACTTCATTTTTTTTTGTAAATTGAAATTTGCTATCTTAAATGTTAGCAACACCTTCGCCTTTGCGGGATGCACGGGGGATATGGTCACTAGTGTAACCAAGACAACTGGGAACTCGGACAAAAACAAGGTTGAATCATGACGTTAGTGATCTTCAGGTCGGAGCTCTAAAAAGATAGTGAGTTCAAGACAACTGGGAACTGAGATTTGATGTTTTGAACGTGGCAGAAGTCATGCTGGATTGACAGCATGGCCAATGTATTCAACCTTTTCTGGCCCATGGTGTTGAATGTTTATCCTTTTAAGCTTGGAAAAGAGACCATTGAACCCAGACTTGGACCACACACTCACTCCACTGAATAGCAGGCTAGTGATTGCTTTCCAATGCTTGCAGTTAGCCACTGATTCCTTGTTGAATTTGCAATCTCCAACTTGTTGTGTAATGTTTAAAAGCTTAACTTCTGTTAATCCAGCCGCTTTGTCAGATTTCAAAAAGGCTTTACGGCGAAAGCATACCATGTGATTATCTGAGGACAGCGCCCCGCATACAAAAGCATTACAAACATTTTCCAAACACGCAGAGGCATCATGAAAGTCAGAAATAGCAATAAAATAAATCACTTACCTATGAAGATCTTCCTCTGTTTGCAATCCCAAGGGTCCCAGCTACATAACAAATGGTTGTTTTGTTCGATAAAGTCCTTCTTTATATCCCAAAAAAGTCAGTTTAGTTGGCGCGCTTGATTCAGTAATCCACCGGTTTCCCTTGTTCAAAATGCATACAAATGAATCCCAAAAATTACAAAGAAACTTCGTCCAAACAAGTCAAACAACATTTCTAATCAATCCTCAGGTACCCTAATATGTAAATAAACAATAAAATTTAAGACGGAGAATAGTATGTTCATTATCGGAGATAAATAACAAAGTGCGCGCACTCATCCACGCGCACCACAATACTACAGCCAAAATGGGAGCCACCTAGAAAAACGAATCCTAGCTAATTTTTCAAAACAAACCTGAAACTCTTTCTAAAGACTGTTGACATCTACTGGAAGCCATAGGAACTGCAATCTGGGAGGTATTCCATTGATTTTCCCATAAACAGCCATTACAATGAGAGGTGAGCTCCAAAAAAAGAAATCCAGATGGATTCTCCTCGGGTTTTTGCCTGCTATATCAGTTCTGTTATACTCACAGACATTATTTTAACAGTTTTAGAAACTTTAGAGTGTTTTCTATCCAATACTACCAATTATATGCATATCCTAGCTTCTGGGCCTGAGTAACAGGCAGTTTACTTTGGGCACCTCAGTCATCCAAACTTCCGAATACTGCCCCCTATCCCTAAGAAGCTAGCTTACTAGCTAAGATTTTGAAAGTATGATGTTGACATGATAAGTCCAATCAACGCTACGGTACATATAACATGATTTGATGTAATTTTAGATTTTGTGATGACGTAGTGTCCCCATAAGTGACAGAACACTGAGCCAATCACGGCGCAACTAGGGAACATTACCAACCTTTACGCTCTGTATTTTCCGCTGGCTGCCCCACCACCACCACAGAAAGCACTGAGCTAGACTGAAACACCTGCATTTTGGAGCTGACTTAATGAAGAAAGAAAAATAGAAACCATGTTCGTATGCAGCTTTATTAACTAAATTATTCTAATTTTTTTCACATTGTTTACAAACTGATATGTGACATATATCATTGCCAAAATAACATGCAAAACAGGCAAAAATTATTTGTATTATTTTTTCTTTTGGCTAAACAGGTGGGGCTCAAAACAGGTGGTGCTCTGCCAAGTCCTGATAACTGATACACAGAAATGTTCTTGCAATGTGTAACGGTCCTGACCTGTTTTATGTTGTTTTTGTATGTGTTTAGGTCAGGGCATGTGTTTTGGGTGGGCAGTCTATGTTATCTGTTTCTATGTTGGTTGTGGTTGCCTGGTATGGCTCTTAATTAGAGGCAGGTGTTTTGCGTTCTCCTCTAATTAAGAGTCATATTTAGGTAGGGTGTTCTCACTGTTTGTTTGTGGGTGATTGTCTCCTGTGTCGTCGAATGTATGTACCATACGGGACTGTTTGGTTGTTCGTTTATTTTGATGTCGTCTGTTTCCTGTCCGTGAGTTTACGTTTAGTTATGTAAGTTTATGTTCAGGTTTCGTCAACGTCGTTTTCTTGTTTTGTATATTTGAGAGTGTTTTGTTTTTTCGTGTTGCCATCGTCGTTGTAAATAAAAAGATGGCTTATTTCCCGAAAGCTGCATTTTGGTCTGATGATCCTTCTCTCCTCTCCTCGTCCGAGGAAGAGGAGAACGACAGCCCTAACAGAATCACCCACCAACCTAGGACCAAGCGGCAAGGGAATGCTCAACAGAGCAACCAGGACTTCTGGACTTGGGAGGAGATCCTGGACGGTAGAGGACCCTGGGCTCAGCCAGGGGAATATCGCCGTCCCAAGGCGGAGTTGGAAGCAGCGAAGGCTGAGAGGCGCTGGTATGAGGAGGCAGTGCGGCGACGCGGTTGGGAGCCCGTGAGTCAGACCCAAAAATGTCTTGGGGGGAGGCACACGAGGAGTGTGGCAAAGCCGGGTAGGATACCCGAGCCAACTCCCCGTGCTTACCGTGGAGGTAGAAGGCGTCGTACTGGTAAGACACCGTGTTATGCGGTAAAGCGCACGGTGTCCCCAGTACGCGTGCTTAGCCCAGTGCGGGCTATTCCACCTTGCCGCACTGGGAGGGCTAGGTTGGGCATCGAGCCGGATGTCATGAAGCCGGCCCAACGTATCTGGCCTCCAGTACGTCTCCTCGGGCCGGCGTACATGGCACCAGCCTTACAGGTGGTGTCCCCGGTTCGCCTGCATAGCCCAGTGCGGGCTATTCCACCTCGCCGCACTGGCAGGGCTACGGGGATCATTCAACCTGGTAGGGTTGGGGAGGCTCGGTGCTCAAGAGCACGTGTCCTCCTTCACGGTCCGGTAGACCCGGTGCCACCTCCATGTACCAGTCCTCCGGTGGCAGCCCCCCGTACCAGGCTGTCTCTCCGGGTTCTCTCTCCAGCTGTTTCCTCCTCTCCAGCGCAGCCAGTGCCTAGACCACGCACCAGGCTGTCTCTCCTTCTCCTCCCTACAGAGCCGTCCTGCCATGACCAGCCAGAGCTGTCCTGCCATGATCAGCCAGAGCCGTCCTGCCATGACCAGCCAGAGCCGTCCTGCCATGACCAGCCAGAGCCGTCCTGCCATGACCAGCCAGAGCCGTCCTGCCATGACCTGCCAGAGCCGTCCTGCTATGACCTGCCAGAGCCGTCCTGCTATGACCTGCCAGAGCCGTCCTGCTATGACCTGCCAGAGCCGTCCAGCCAGGACCTGCCAGAGCCGTCCAGCCAGGACCTGCCAGAGCCGTCCAGCCAGGACCTGCCAGAGCCGTCCAGCCAGGACCTGCCAGAGCCGTCCAGCCAGGACCTGCCAGAGCCGTCCAGCCATACCTACCTACTACTCACACGTCTTCCAACATATGTCAGATAGACATAACTACTACTCACACATCTTCCAACATATGTCAGATAGACATAACTACTACTCACACGTCTTCCAACATATGTCAGATAGACATAACTACTACTCACACGTCTTCCAACATATGTCAGATAGACATAACTACTACTCACACATCTTCCAGCATATGTCAGATAGACATACAGTGGGGAGAACAAGTATTTGATACACTGCCGATTTTGCAAGTTTTCCTACTTACAAAGCATGTAGAGGTCTGTAATTTTTATCATAGGTACACTTCAACTGTGAGAGACGGAATCTAAAACAAAAATCCAGAAAATCACATTGTATAATTTTTAAGTAATTCATTTGCATTTTATTGCATGACATAAGTATTTGATCACCTACCAACCAGTAAGAATTCCGGGTCTCACAGACCTGTTAGTTTATCTTTAAGAAGCCCTCCTGTTCTCCACTCATTACCTGTATTAACTGCACCTGTTTGAACTCGTTACCTGTATAAAAGACACCAGTCCACACACTCAATCAAACAGACTCCAACCTCTCCACAATGGCCAAGACCAGAGAGCTGTGTAAGGACATCAGGGATCAAATTGTAGACCTGCACAAGGCTGGGATGGGCTACAGGACAATAGGCAAGCAGCTTGGTGAGAAGGCAACAACTGTTGGCGCAATTATTATAAAATGGAAGAAGTTCAAGATGACGGTCAATCACCCTCGGTCTGGGGCTCCATGCAAGATCTCACCTCGTGGGGCATCAATGATCATGAGGAAGGTGAGGGATCAGCCCAGAACTACACGGCAGGACCTGGTCAATGACCTGAAGAGAGCTGGGACCACAGTCTCAAAGAAAACCATTAGTAACACACTACGCCGTCATGGATTAAAATCCTGCAGCGCACGCAAGGTCCCCCTGCTCAAGCCAGCGCATGTCCAGGCCCGTCTGAAGTTTGCCAATGACCATCTGGATGATGCAGAGGAGGAATGGGAGAAGGTCATGTGGTCTGATGAGACAAAAATAGAGCTTTTTGGTCTAAACTCCACTCGCCGTGTTTGGAGGAAGAAGAAGGATGAGTACAACCCCAAGAACACCATCCCAACCGTGAAGCATGGAGTTGGAAACATCATTCTTTGGGGATGCTTTTTTCAAAGGGGACAGGACGACTGCACCGTATTGAGGGGAGGATGGATGGGGCCATGTATCGCGAGATCTTGGCCAACAACCTCCTTCCCTCAGTAAGAGCATTGAAGATGGGTCGTGGCTGGGTCTTCCAGCATGACAACGACCCGAAACACACAGCCAGGGCAACTAAGGAGTGGCTCCGTAAGAAGCATCTCAAGGTCCTGGAGTGGCCTAGCCAGTCTCCAGACCTGAACCCAATAGAAAATCTTTGGAGGGAGCTGAAAGTCCATATTGCCCAGCGACAGCCCCGAAACCTGAAGGATCTGGAGAAGGTCTGTATGAAGGAGTGGGCCAAAATCCCTGCTGCAGTGTGTGCAAACCTGGTCAAGAACTACAGGAAATGTTTGATCTCTGTAATTGCAAACAAAGGTTTCTGTACCAATTATTAAGTTCTGCTTTTCTGATGTATCAAATACTTATGTCATGCAATAAAATGCAAATTATTTACTTAAAAATCATAAAATGTGATTTTCTGGATTTTTGTTTTAGATTCTGTCTCTCACAGTTGAAGTGTACCTACGATAAGAATTACAGACCTCTACATGCTTTGTAAGTAGGAAAACCTGCAAAATCGGCAGTGTATCAAATACTTATTCTCCCCACTGTATATAGCCACTAACCAAGAAACAACTTCAGCAGATGACAGTCTGATAACATATTTATTGTATAGCATATGTTTTTTTTGAAAAATTTCCTGTAGAAATTAGCTGCTAACGCCGATGTACCGGAGAGGTGCCCAACTCGTGATAACTCCTGACAAAGAAACTCCAGAAAATCGCAATAAACTGCTATAAACTGCTATAAGTCGGTTTAAATTAACTACCTTATGAAGTTTTTAAGACAAAAAACAAATTAAATCAGAGCCGGAGATAAAGAACTGCTAAACCGAAAGCTTTTGAAGACGCCATGCCGGTTTCCCTCCTGCGTCGGGCGCCTCGTCGAAAAGGCCGGTACTTCCGTTCCAAGAGGTTTTATACTCCCCCAGATGGTGCTATCCGCTCCATTCAAAGTCTCACCGCTTACTGACATCTAGGGGAAGGCGTATGCAGTGCATGTAGCCCCATAGCTTATAAGGGAATTTATAAACCGACCCTGGAACAGAGACCTCAATTTCAGAAATCTCACTTCTTGACAGGAAGTGAGCTGCAGAATGAGTTCTGTTTCACTCAGAGAAATAATTTAAACGGTTTTAGAAACTAGAGAGTGTTTTCTATCCAATAGTAATAATAATATGTATATTGTACGAGCAAGAATTGAGTACGAGGCAGTTTAATCTGGGAACAAAAAATCTTCAAAGTGTAAACAGCACCCCCTATTGAGAATTGAAGCTACACTGGTTGTGAATCCAGCCAACATGTCAGAATTCAAATAGGCTTTTCCGCGAAAGCAAACGATGCTATTATCTGATGATAGCACCATTGTAAACAAAGAGACAGAAGCATATTTCAACCCTGCAGACGCGACACAAAAGGCAGAAATAAAAATATAATTCATGCCATACCTTTGACGAGCTTCTGTTGTTGGCACTCCAATATGTCCCATAAACATCACAAATGGTCCTTTTGTTCGATTAATTCCGTCGATATATATCCAAAATGTCCATTTATTTGGCGCGTTTGATCCAGAAAAACACAGGTTCCAACTTGCTCAAACGTGACAACAAAATATCTCAAAGGTTACCTGTAAACTTTGCCAAACTACTTTTGTAATACAACTTTAGGTATTTTTTAAAGTTAATAATCGATAAAATTGAAGACGGGATGATCTGTGTTCAATACAGGATTAAAAACCAATTGTAGCTAGCTTTTTGGTCTCGCGCCTCTAACAAACCTGACACGTCGAGTGACTCTCGTTCAAGATGGCCATACTTCTTCATTACACAAAGGAATAACCTCAACCAAATTCTCAAGACTGTTGACATCCAGTGGAAGCGGTAGGAACTGCAAGTAGGTCCCTTAGAAATCTGGTTTCCCAATGAAAACACATTGAAAAGAGAGTGACCTCAAAAAAAGAACAATCTGAATGGTTTGTCCTCGGGGTTTCGCCTGCTAAATAAGTTCTAATATACTCACAGACATGATTCAAACAGTTTTAGAAACGTCAGAGTTTTTTCTATCCAAATCTACTAATAATATGCATATCTTATCTTCTGGGGAGTTAAAGGCCTCCAGTTGTTCTCTCAGCTGCTCTGGAGACATGCTCTATAAGACAGTCAGTGAAAAGATGAAACGCCTGCTGTGCCTCTCCCACACCTAACATTCCACAATCAACCTGCTTTGGACAGCAGTTTGTGAGCTTGGGCGCTTTGCTGGGCCCTTATACCTAATTCGGTTAAAGGAAAGCTCGATCCCAGGGAGCCGGAGGGGCAGTGGAGGTTTTGGGAAATGGGTTGGACTGAGTACGAAGCCCTGAGGTGCTCCAGAGCTGCTGCACCACAGACGCCCTGCTGAGAGAGATGCTGAGAGAGATGCTGAGGTGGCTCTGAGAGGATCTACCTGGGGCCTCAGGCCAAAGAGAGGGAGGGAGAGAGATAGAGAGAGGGGGAGGGAGACAGAGAGAGAGAGAGAGGGAGGGAAAAGGTGAGAGAATTTCAGAGTGATAGAATGGAAAAGGAAAACATTATACTTGTACGCATAATTCATCTCTCCAAAAAAATGATGTCATCCTTACAATTTGTTTGTGTTCAGCAACATACTATACAGTATTTTTTATTATATTAGCCAAGCAACTCTGCCCATTCTCTATGTCCTGCAGCTGTAGAATACAGCCGCAGCCGTGTAATCTGTGTTACATTCCTCAGTGATGGTGTCCACAGATTCAGTGGGCAGCTATTCTCTGGTACACAGGGTTTTTTCCTGCAGTGGCCAGGGATGGGCGAGCTGGCTGTTAGCAATGCTGCATCCATTCTGCTGAGGAAGCAGTGTCTGTAATCTGTTCGGTCACAGCCCTCCTTTTCCCGCGGGAGTGTGGGGATTAGAATACAGCTCGGCAACAGCATCCTCAGAAAGGGTGACCAAGCCTGGAATTTACATGTAATTGGTAACGCACCACAGTCTTCTCTCTGCCTCTTTCTGTGGGTTATAAATACCACACCTCCTAAAGACCATCGTATCCTGAGAGAGGAGGGAGGGTCGGGGGAACAGGAAGGTATGGAGAAGAAATTACATCTTTCTGGTGCTTTTTCTCTCTGTTTTGCGTGTAAATGTGTCTAAACAGCAAAAGGAGGATCCGGTGATGATCAGCTGTTTCAATGTTGTGTAAAGGTCTGAATGAGGACGGGAGGTCACTCAGAGCGGCCCTAGAGAATGTGGCGGTACTCTGGGTGAGAGATGGGCCCCTCAGTGGCTGTAGAGGGCAGAGCAGAGCAGGAAGAGGCAACACTAATCCGCCCTGAAGCAGCAGTCTGGCACCAGCACCAGCTACAGTACCAACCATCCTAGAAATGAGCTATTCTCACCCTGAAGAAGAAAATCTCACAGTTAAGCTGAATGTGGATCCTTCTCGCCCCTCGAAAAAAGCAAAAGAAAACTTTATAAAATAAAATATACACTATATATACAAAGGTATGTGGACACCCCTTCAAGGATAGGGGATTCAGCTATTTCAGCCACACCCATTGCTGGCAGGTATATAAAATCAAGCACACCGTCATGCAATCTCCATAGACAAACATTGGCAGTAGAATGGCATTACTGAAGAGCTGAGTGATTTCACAAGCGTAAGAACACCATGCGCAATGCTAAATATCAGTGGTGTAAAGCTCGCTGCCGTTGGACTCTGGAGCAGTGGAAACACGTTCTCTCGAGTGATGAATCACGTTTCACCATCTGGCAGTCCAATGGACAAATCTGGGTTTGGCAGATGCCAGTAGACCGCTAACTGCCCGATTGCATAGTGCCAACTGTAACGTTTGGTGTAGGAGGAATAATGGTCTGGGGCTGTTTGTCATGGTTTGGGCTAGGCCCCTTAGTTCCAGTGAAGGGAAATCTTAACGGCAACTTTGTGGCAATAGTTTGGGGAAGGCCCTTTCCTGTTTCAGCATGACAATGCCTCCGTGCACAAAGCGAGGTCCATACAGAAATCGTTTGTCGAGATCGATGTGGAATAACTTGACTGGCCTGCACAGAGCCCTGACGGAAACACCTTTGGGATGATTTGGAATGCCGACTGCGGGCCTAATCACCCAACATCAATGCTGACCTCACTAATGATCTTGTCGCTGAATGGAATCAAGTCCCCTCAGCAATGTTCCAACATCTAGTGGAAAGCCTTCCCAGAAGAGTGGAGGCTGTTACAGCAGCAAAGGGGGGACCAACTCCATATTAATGCCCATGATTTTGGAATGTGATGTTTGACGAGCAGTTGTCCACACACTTCTGGTCATGTACTGTATATATTTTTTAAGCATTTCTCTGGTCCCCTAAACTTGGCAACTGAAGATAGTCTCATAAATGTCAGTATGACTGATCAACTCTGTCCAGTTTAATGTGAATGTCCTCGTTCATACGACTCTCATGGTAACGTTTGTGTCAGTATAAACCACAGTAGATTAGGACCCTGGCCGGGCCCTCTCGGAAACTTCACAGGCTCTGCCTCTTACTCTTTTTTTGGACAGGAGCTTGGGTGCTAAAGATGGAAAAAGCCAGTCGGAGTGTCCACCTAAGTCAAAACCAGAGAAGGAGAGCGAGAGCACAGCCAAGAACCACAGTGTCCACACACACACACACACACACACACACACACACACACACACACACACACACACACACACACACACACACACACACACACACACACACACACACACACACACACACACACACACACACACACACACACACACACACACACACACACACACACACACACACACAGAGCAGTGAGAAGCCATGGAGCAGAGCCAGGGTCCAGCCACTGTGACTGTGTGGGATGAGATAGGCCTCTGACTCAGGTGTTTCAACTGCAGCACGTACAATACTGTAGAACGGGAAGGAGAGAGAGGATACCACACGCCAGATGATTCCCATGGCTCTCTTCTCAACTATGTCACTGCTTTGGAAAGAGTGGAATGGTATTGTGCCTCACTTTTTACTTGCACACAGACATTTACAGAAACACACACACCACAAATGCACACAGGCACACCTTCCCCTATCCATGTTTTAACATCTTCCTGTGTTTGTCTTCCATCCCCCTTTTTCTCTGAACGGTTCCCTTTTTGGAAAGTTTAAGATGGGGCCCCAAAACCCTTGACAGGTGTCAACAGTGTTCCAAATCAGCTACCTCCCCAGATACATATCTGACTCTCTGCATCTCCTCCTACACTAGATTTCATCACACATTCTGGACAAATTCAACTGGAGCAACAGAGTTTCATGGGAAATTATTTTATTTTGATTTGATATAAATCCCATCTCCGGGGGGAACTTTTTTGCTGTTGGACTCACAGGCCTATGTCATGTGGAATGTCTTTCCACTGAAGCAGCTCGAGGACACTAAAAGATATTTCCATTTTTGGAGTCAGTTCCTCACACAGAATATTTTCATTCAACTCCCTCATTCAGAGCCAAAAAAACCTTTAGGTTTAAAGCGACTTGATCCCCTTTTCCAGACATATTCTCAGAGGATTAGGCTGTAAGCCCCCAACTAAAGCACTCTTAATCAAATCAAAATAAATAGCCACCTTCACAAAAGGGATGCCACATTTTCTATTTTTCATGGAATTGTCCTTAGAGAAAAAATCACGGTGGAAAGTACCCATGCCTGCTTTGTGTGCTCTGTGTGTGTGAGACTCCTTTTCCAGCTGGTTCTGGACTGTGTTGAGCCAAAATGGAGGGGTTTAAGTGTGCTTTAGGAAGGCTTGTGTCGTCATGCCTGTATGGCTGCTGGAACAGGGAGAAAGCCTTAACTGCAGATTAGAATGACTCTCAAGTGTTTCTCAGACTCATGCTTAAGCTGTGCAATTGCTCCCATGCCGATTCAGCATTCCTCCCCTCCCGTAGATGTCACATCTGCAGCCAATGTCAATAGCAAAGGCTTCAGTGAAACAAACACCTGTATCCACATCATATCCAGCATAGATGCACCCTACAGAGGCTATTGAGTCAAAAATGTCATGCTGTAGTATGTGTCAGTTAAGCTGTTTTATCTGACATGTGCTTTTATTTGACATATGAAGTTTAATTCCTATAACAATGTTAATCTTGTGCTGATACGTCGTAGCTACATATTGTAATGATGTGGTAATTTAGCAGATGCTTAAATCAACAAAAAAAATCAGTTGACTCGAATATAAGATTATCCTTGTGTGCCAGACCTCTAGGTTCTCCTCTGTAGTGGGTGCAGAGCGATTGAGATAAAACGTCACATGGCTTCGTGAAACTACCATAAAATAGATGACTGAATTCATTACAGTCACTATTCATGTTGAGGGATACATTTATTGTTATTGTTAACCTGGTGTCTACTCACTCCCAGATGTTCTATGTCTCCTCTCTCCTCAGGAAACTACCCACGTCCACCCAACTACGGCGGGACCCCCAGTGCCAACTACAGCAGCCCCGGGCCCGGCCCTGGCATGACAAACAGCCAGGGTATGAATGCCAGCAGCCCCATGCACGGCCAGGGTCCCGGGCAGCCTATGGGCCGCAGTCCTGGTGCGGGCAGCCGCCCCTACCCCAACATGGCTCCCAGCTCCCCCAGTATGCCCCAGCCAGCCGGCCCTGGGATGGGCCCTCCTTCACTGGGCAATGTCAACCGCAAGGCCCAGGAGGCAGCAGCCGCCGTCATGCAGGCCGCAGCTAACTCTGTACAGGGCAGGTGAGATAACATGTTGTTGTTTTTTTAACCAGATGATGTGTGATTTGTGTGTTTGTGTGTAATTGTGTTTGTGCATGTGTGTGTGTGTGTGCATGCGAGCATGCGTGGGTGATCTGTGTGTGATCTGTGTGTGATAGTGACATTGATAGAGAGAGAGAGAAAAGGAGAGGAATTGGGCAGAAGGTGGAACACATTACTGCAATGCTCTTTTGAGAAGAGCCTATTTTTACCACCCCCTGAAATAGCATGCTAAAATTAGTGAGCATAAGGCGTCACTCACTTGTCACTACAGAGACTTTGGGGCTTTATTGTCTTCAGACTAAATGTTTCATTACCTAGTTCTCTCTGCTCAGACTGGGGAGATATAGAGGAGCGTTGTGTGAGGAGCGTTGTTTGAGGAGCGTTGTGTGAGGAGCGTTGTGTGAGGAGCGTTGTTTGAGGAACGTTGTTTGAGGAACATTGTTTGAGGAGCGTTGTGTGAGGAGCGTTGTGTGAGGAGCGTTGTTTGAGGAGCGTTGTTTGAAGAGCGTTGTTTGAAGAGCGTTGTGTGAGGAGCGTTGTTTGAGGAGCGTTGTTGGAGGAGCGTTGTGTGAGGAGCGTTGTTTGAGGAGCGTTGTGTGAGGAGCGTTGTGTGAGGAGCGTTGTGTGAGGAGCGTTGTTTGAGGAATGTTGTTTGAGGAGCGTTGTTTGAGGAGCGTTGTTTGAGGAGCGTTGTGTGAGGAGCGTTGTTTGAGGAGCGTTGTGTGAGGAGCGTTGTTTGAGGAGCGTTGTGTGAGGAGCGTTGTTTGAGGAGCGTTGTTTGAGGAGCGTTGTGTGAGGAGCGTTGTGTGAGGAGCGTTGTTTGAGGAGCGTTGTGTGAGGAGTGTTGTTTGAGGAGCGTTGTGTGAGGAGCGTTGTTTGAGGAGTGTTGTGTGAGGAGCGTTGTTTGAGGAGCGTTGTGTGAGGAGCGTTGTTTGAGGAACGTTGTTTGAGGAGCGTTGTTTGAGGAGCGTTGTTTGAGGAGCGTTGTGTGAGGAGCGTTGTTTGAGGAGCGTTGTGTGAGGAGCGTTGTGTGAGGAGCGTTGTTTGAGGAACGTTGTTTGAGGAGCGTTGTTTGAGGAGCGTTGTTTGAGGAGCATTGTGTGAGGAGCGTTGTTTGAGGAGCGTTGTAGGAGGAGCGTTGTGTGAGGAGCGTTGTTTGAGGAGCGTTGTGTGAGGAGCGTTGTTCGAGGAGCGTTGTTCGAGGAGCGTTGTTCGAGGAGCGTTGTTTGAGGAGCGTTGTGTGAGGAGCGTTGGGTGAGGAGCGTTGTTTGAGGAATGTTGTTTGAGGAGCGTTGTTTGAGGAGCGTTGTTTGAGGAGCGTTGTGTGAGGAGCGTTGTTTGAGGAGCGTTGTGTGAGGAGCGTTGTTTGAGGAGCGTTGTGTGAGGAGCGTTGTGTGAGGAGCGTTGTTTGAGGAGCGTTGTGTGAGGAGCGTTGTTTGAGGAGCGTTGTTTGAGGAGCGTTGTGTGAGGAGTGTTGTTTGAGGAGCGTTGTTTGAGGAGCATTGTGTGAGGAGCGTTGTTTGAGGAGCGTTGTTGGAGGAGCGTTGTGTGAGGAGCGTTGTTTGAGGAGCGTTGTGTGAGGAGCGTTGTTCGAGGAGCGTTGTTCGAGGAGCGTTGTTCGAGGAGCGTTGTGTGAGGAGCGTTGTTCGAGGAGCGTTGTTTGAGGAGCGTTGTGTGAGGAGCGTTGTGTGAGGAACGTTGTTTGAGGAACGTTGTTTGAGGAGCGTTGTTTGAGGAGCGTTGTTTGAGGAGCGTTGTGTGAGGAGCGTGGTTTGAGGAGCGTTGTGTGAGGAGCGTTGTTTGAGGAGCGTTGTGTGAGGAGCGTTGTGTGAGGAGCGTTGTGTGAGGAGCGTTGTTTGAGGAGCGTTGTTTGAGGAGCGTTGTGTGAGGAGCGTTGTTTGAGGAACGTTGTTTGAGGAGCGTTGTGTGAGGAGCGTTGTTTGAGGAGCGTTGTGTGAGGAGCGTTGTTTGAGGAGTGTTGTGTGAGGAGCGTTGTTTGAGGAGTGTTGTGTGAGGAGCGTTGTTTGAGGAGCACAATCTCTTTGTTGAAATTATGCATAGTCTCCTACAATTAAATGCTGGGTTAAAGGCTGAGTGGCAGTAGAAGACATGGGAAAGACAGTTGTACCAATGAACAAAGATGCACTATGTTACCTTGGAAAACACTTCACACGATTTAAAGTGATCATAACGTGCCCTTCACATGTACAACACAACACCAAGCTACTTAGGAAACTCAAAAAACACTTGGACAACAAGATTAAAAGCAGCATTATGAACAACCTTGACACATATCAAACAATGTAATGGGGATTATTATCTAGTGTGTTTGAGCATTTAATGTGTGAGTGCTTCTCAGAGCAGAGCAGAGTTGTGAGGAGAGGAGAGGAGAGGAGAGGAGAAGTGGGATTGTTTGTGGGCAGTAAACTCTGGGTGAACCCTGTCAGGGGAGCGTGCGTAAAAAACATGGACGCTACTTTTGAAAGGGTAGATTCTCTGTCAACCAATCAGCTCGTAGGAAGAAGGGAAGTGGTCATACTGAGCAGCTCGGGGCTTTGTTTAATGAAGCAATGCTTGTTGGGAGACGGGTGGAGACTGATCAGCAATGTTTCTGCTGAAGTGGTCTTGTGGATGTTGATCTCTATCTTTGTACAGAACATCATTAATAGAACTGAGTGAGTTTTTAGAACATCATTAATAGAACTGAGTGAGTTTTTAGAACATCATTAATAGAACTAAGTGAGTTTTTAGAATATCATTAATAGAACTGAGTGAGTTTTTAGAATATCATTAATAGAACTGAGTGAGTTTTTAGAATATCATTAATAGAACTGAGTGAGTTTTTAGAATATCATTAATAGAACTGAGTGAGTTTTTAGAACATCATTAATAGAACTAAGTGAGTTTTTAGAATATCATTAATAGAACTGAGTGAGTTTTTAGAATATCATTAATAGAACTGAGTGAGTTTTTAGAATATCATTAATAGAACTGAGTGAGTTTTTAGAATATCATTAATAGAACTGAGTGAGTTTTTAGAATATCATTAATAGAACTGAGTGAGTTTTTAGAATATCATTAATAGAACTGAGTGAGTTTTTAGTCAGTAATTTGGAACACTGTTGACACCTGTCAAGGGTTTTGGGAGAAAAAGAGGATTGGAAGACAAACACAGGAGGATTTTTAAAACATGGATAAGGGAAGGTGTGCCTGTGTGCATTTGTGGTGTGTGTGTGTGTGTGTTTCTGTACATGTCTGTGTGCAAGTAAAAAGTGAGGCACAGTAATAATTCTGTTTGTTGGCACTTTCCATCCAACTGTTGTTTCCCTGTACAGTAGACATCCCTATGTTAGGTCCTCAGTAAATCACACCTTTCCTGGACCCAGTCCCTTGCCCCCTCTCCCCACTACATCCACTCCTCCTCCTCCTCTCCAACCTCCACACCCCAACTACAGCACCCCTCATTCTCAGCACCACAACTAGGACAACCAAGCATCATCTCCAAGCCTCTAACCTGTTACTGTTCAGTCTGAAAAGGTGCTCTTTCGTCCAGGCTCATTATGGGTGTTATTGCACCCACCTATCACCTAAACTGTCACGCCTGCCCCCGCTCCCCCTCCCTGGCACTCGAGGGCGCCAGGCTATCCGTCATTATATGCACCTGTTGCCTTCATTACGCGCAGCTGCGCTCATTGGACTCACCTGGACTCCCTCACTTTGTCGACTGTCCCTGCATATATGTCTGCTCCTCTGTGTTGTTCCCTGTAGTAGTATTGTTTGTTGTGTTTAAGTCCAGACGCTGTTCTTGTTCCGTTGCATGTCCGTCTATATTAAATGGTTCACTCCCTGTACCTGCTTCTCATCTCCTGCGTTGGGCGTTACAAAACTAATCTGGCCAATGCTAGCATCACTGGCTAAAATGTAAAGATTTTACTGCTAACCTGTGTTTAGCTTTATGTTTCTAATTATAGCATCTAGTACAATTTTCATGGCTCTCTGGACTCCTATAAGGGCACAAGGCCAGACCCAGATGCAGACACGGGAGGCAGATGGTTTGATTCTTTGATATTTATTATATTCCAAAAGGGTAGGCAAGAGAATGGTCGTGGACAGGCAAAAGGTCAAAACCAGTTCAGAGTCCAGGAAGTACAGTGTGGAAGGCAGGCTTGAGGTCAGGGCAGGCAGAATGGTCAGGCAGGCAGGTACAGAGTCCAGAAACAGGCAAGGCTCAATACCGGGAGGACTAGAAAAAAGAGAATAGAAAAAGCAGGCGCATGGGAAAAAGACGCTGGTTGACTTGAACATACAAGACAAAATGGCACAGAGAACCAGGAAACACAGGGATAAATACACCGGGGAAAATAAGTGACACCTGGAGGGGGTGGAGACAAGCACAAGGACAGGTGAAACAGATCAGGGCGTGACACCTGGAAATGTGGTGTTTCGAGCAAATCTGGCGGTGCCAACTCTCTTGACATTAAGTTTATCTTGTTGAGAGACCACCCCCACAGTGCTCCCTTCATCTAGTGGTGTGATATTACAGCACTAGACACAGGACTAGACACCAAATCAAATGTTATTTGTCACATGCGCCGAATACAACAGATGTAGACCTTACTGTGAAATGCTGACTTACAAACCCTTAACCAACAATGCAGTTAAGAAAAATCAGTCAAGAAAAATATTTACTAAATAAACTAAAGTAAAAAACAAAAGAGCAACAATAAAATAACAGTAACAAGGCTATATACAAGGGGTACCGGTACCGAGTCAATGTGTGGGGGTACAGGTTAGTCGAGGTAATTGAGGTAACATGTACATGTAGGTAGGGGTAAAGTGACTATGCATAGATAACAGATAATAAACAGCCAGTAGCAGCAGTGTAAAAAAAGGGGGGGTCAATGTAAATAGTCCGGGTGGCCATTTGATTAGCTGTTGAGCAGTTTTATGGCTCGGGGGTAGAAGCTGTTACAGTTTTTTCCAACTGCTTACACACGTTTTCAAAACTGTCTCCTTTTTTCAAAACTCTACACACAATTCCCAAAACTGCACACACAAAATGCAAAATGCCTCACATCTCCTTCAAAATGTAACACTGCATTCAAAATGCCTTAAACACATGTCAGAATGAAGCATTTGCATCAAATGGCAAACACTGCTTTCATAATAGTACATTTTTGGATATACCATGTAAACACTGTTGTTCTAAATCTAAAGCTCTTTGGTCTTTCATAGGCTTATATCTACATTTCAATATAATGTTCTACAGTGAAAGTAATCTGCTGAGAGGGGTAACAAGTACACTGTAAACACCAGTGCAATGTAGAAACAGAAAATATTTATTAGGCCAAACATTACTGTTGTATACAGTAGCATACAACAAAACCATAAATATATGTAAACCAAAAGTATATTCTTTAGAATACAGTAAAGAACACAATTGTGTGTGTGGGGTCCCGGGGGGGCACTCCAGGAATTGGTAGGGGGGGCAGTCACCAGTGCTAAGCTACGCTTCATCTCTTCTCCGGCCTGGGTCTGGCCACAATACTTTGTCCACATCACAAGATACGTTTTCTCTTGCCAAACATCGAGGGAAGTATCTCCAAGCATGGCGTATCCAACCTTGGACAGAGGCAACCTCTATGTCCCCACATGCGTCCTCCATTGCCTGGAGAAGCGGCATGCGGGCATAGGGTTGGCGATCATACACTTTCCAGCGCCAGGCTGAGAAGAATTCCTCTATGCGATTTAGAAAAGGTGAATATGGGGGTAGGTACAAAACTACAAATTGTGGATGGGTGGCAAACCAGTTTGGACCAGAACAGCCCGGTGAAAACTAACATTGTCCCATAAAACGGATCCAGTGTTTTGCCTTCCACCCAATACAATGGATCTGATCCCAGCCGGCGACCCTATGCGACGCCGTAAAAGGGGCAAACGTAGCGGCCTCCTGGTCAGGCTTCGGAGACGGGCACATCGCGCTCCACTCCCTAGCATACTACTCGCCAATGTCCAGTCTCTTGACAATAAGGTTGATGAAATCCGAGCAAGGGTAACATTCCAGAGAGACATCAGAGATTGTAACGTTCTCTGCTTCACGGAAACATGGCTAACTCAAGAGACGCTAACGGAGTCGGTGCAGCCAGCTGGTTTCTTCACGCATCGCGCCGACAGAAACATACATCTTTCTGGTAAGAAGAGGGGCGGGGGTGTATGCCTTATGATTAACGAGACGTGGTGTGATCATAACAACATACAGGAACTCAAGTCATTCTGTTCACCTGATCTAGAATTCCTCACAATCAAATGTCGACCGCATTATCTACCAAGGGCGTTCTCTTCGATTATAATCACAGCCGTATATATTCCCCCCCAAGCAGACACATCGATGGCCCTGAACGAACTTTATCTGACTCTTTGTAAACTGGAAACCACACACCCTGAGGCTGCATTCGTCATAGCTGGGGATTTTAACAAGGCTAATCTGAAAACAAAACTCCCTAAATTCTATCAGCATATCGATTGTGCTACCAGGGCTGGTAAAACCTTGGATCATTGTTATACTAACTTCCGCGATGCATAAAAGGCCCTCCCCCGCCCTCCTTTCGGAAAAGCTGACCACGACTCCATTTTGTTGCTTCCAGCCTACAAACAGAAACTAAAACAACAAGCTCCCTCGCTCAGGTCTGTTCAACACTGGTCCGACCAATCTGATTCCACGCTTCAAGACTGCTTCGATCACGCGGATTGGAATATGTTCCGCATTGCGTCCAACAACAATATTGACGAATACGCTGATTCGGTGAGCGAGTTCATTAGAAAGTGCATTGACGATGTCGTACCCACAGCAACGATTAAAACATTCCCAAACCAGAAACCGTGGATTGACGGCAGCATTCGCGTGAAACTGAAAGCGCGAACCACTGCTTTTAACCAGGGCAAGGTGACCGGAAACATGACCGAATACAAACAGTGTAGCTATTCTCTCCGCAAGGCAATCAAACAAGCTAAGTCCCAGTATAGAGACAAAATAGAGTCGCAATTCAACAGCTCAGACACAAGAGGTATGTGGCAGGGTCTACAGTCAATCACGGATTACAAAAAGAAAACCAGCCCCGTCGCGGACCAGGATGTCTTGCTCCCAGACAGGCTAAACAACTTTTTTGCCCGCTTTGAGGACAATACAGTGCCACTGACACGGCCCCCTACCAAAACCTGCGGGCTCTCCTTCACTGCAGCCGAGGTGAGTAAAACATTTAAACGTGTTAACCCTCGCAAGGCTGCAGGCCCAGACGGCATTCCCAGCCGCGTCCTCAGAGCATGCGCAGACCAGCTGGCTGGTGTGTTTACGGACATATTCAATCAATCCTTATCCCAGTCTGCTGTTCCCACATGCTTCAAGAGGGCCACCATTGTTCCTGTTCCCAAGAAAGCTAAGGTAACTGAGCTAAACGACTACCGCCCCGTAGCACTCACTTCCGTCATCATGAAGTGCTTTGAGAGACTAGTCAAGGACCATATCACCTCCACCCTACCGGACACCCTAGACCCACTCCAATTTGCTTACCGACCCAATAGGTCCACAGACGACGCAATCGCAACCACACTGCACACTGCCCTAACCCATCTGGACAAGAGGAATACCTATGTGAGAATGCTGTTCATCGACTACAGCTCAGCATTTAACACCATAGTACCCTCCAAACTCGTCATCAAGCTCGAGACCCTGGGTCTCGACCCCGCCCTGTGCAACTGGGTCCTGGACTTCCTGACGGGCCGCCCCCTGGTGGTGAGGGTAGGTAACAACATCTCCACCCCGCTGATCCTCAACACTGGGGCCCCACAAGGGTGCGTTCTGAGCCCTCTCCTGTACTCCCTGTTCACCCACGACTGCGTGGCCATGCACGCCTCCAACTCAATCATCAAGTTTGCGGATGACACTACAGTGGTAGGCTTGATTACCAACAACGACGAGACGGCCTACAGGGAGGAGGTGAGGGCTCTCGGAGTGTGGTGTCAGGAAAATAACCTCACACTCAACGTCAACAAAACAAAGGAGATGATTGTGGACTTCAGGAAACAGCAGAGGGAGCACCCCCCTATCCACATCGACGGGACAGTAGTGGAGAAGGTGGAAAGTTTTAAGTTCCTCGGTGTACACATCACGGACAAACTGAATTGGTCCACCCACAGACAGCGTTGTGAAGAAGGCGCAGCAGCGCCTCTTCAACCTCAGGAGGCTGAAGAAATTCGGCTTGTCACCAAAAGCACTCACAAACTTCTACAGATGCACAATCGAGAGCATCCTGTCGGGCTGTATCACCGCCTGGTACGGCAACTGCTCCGCCCACAACCGTAAGGCTCTCCAGAGGGTAGTGAGGTCTGCACAACGCATCACCGGGGGCAAACTACCTGCCCTCCAGGACACCTACACCACCCGATGTCACAGGAAGGCCATAAAGATCATCAAGGACAACAACCACCCAAGCCACTGCCTGTTCACCCCGCTATCATCCAGAAGGCGAGGTCAGTACAGGTGCATCAAAGCAGGGACCGAGAGACTGAAAAACAGCTTCTATCTCAAGACCATCAGACTGTTAAACAGCCACCACTAACATTTAGTGGCTGCTGCCAACATACTGACTCAACTCCAGCCACTTTAATAATGGGAATTGATGGAAATGTATGTAAAAATGTATCACTAGCCACTTTAAACAATGCCACTTAATATGTTTACATACCCTACATTACTCATCTCATATGTATATGTATATACTGTACTCTATATCATCTACTGCATCTTGCCATCTTTATGTAATACATGTATCACTAGCCACTTTAAACTATGCCACTTTATGTTTACATACCCTACATTACTCATCTCATATGTATATACTGTACTCTATACCATCTACTGCATCTTGCCTATGCCGTTCTGTACCATCACTCATTCATATATCTTTATGTACATATTCTTTATCCCTTTACACTTGTGTGTATAAGGTAGTAGTTGTGGAATTGTTAGGTTAGATTGCTCGTTGGTTATTACTGCATTGTCGGAACTAGAAGCACAAGCATTTCGCTACACTCGCATTAACATCTGCTTACCATGTGTATGTGACAAATAAAATTTGATTTGATTTGATTTAAAACCACAAATCTAGCAGGCTCCTGATCTGGATCAGGGACAAGCATTGTGTAAATTGCATCCAGAAAAGTGAGCATATGGCCGGTGTGGCATTGTGATGGAGGACCCCGTTTTGAGTGATGGCAGCACACATAGTTATATTACCCCCACGCTGTCCAGGGACATTGGTAATTGCCCTCTGTCCTATTACATTTCTTCCGCAGCGCCTGGTTTTGGTGAGGTTGAAGCCAACCTCATCCACATAAATAAATTCATGGCGAATTACATGGGCATCCAGCTCCAATACTCTCTGTAGCAGACAGGGACAAGGATTTACAGATGAGTAAATATGGTATGTCTGAAGTACTGGAAGTAGTGTTGCATACATACCTCTACAAAGTCATGTCGCATATTCTTGACTCTGTCAGAGTTTCTCTCAAATGGCACCTTGTAAAGTTGTTTCATCGTCACTCGGTGCCGTTGGAGGATGCGTTGTATGGTCGACAGGCTTACAGCATTGATGTTGTTAAATATGGTGTCATTATTCAAGATATGCTCTCTTATCTCTCGAATCCTAATTGCATTGTTGGCCAAAACCATATTTATAATTGCAGTCTCTTGTACATCTGTAAACAAGCGTCCTCGTACTCCATGATGTCTTTGCCTTTCCACTCTGTACAGAATTCAAACACAGTATGTGTTCAGCATAGGAACTGTAAACAATGTACAAAAAAAGTAGTACAACATGATAACCAACCTCATTCATTCAATGCAGTGCAGTAAATGGATGGCTTAGAGTTACAAATGTTTATGCAATACTATGCAGTCATACGTATTTTACAGTACATTACTGTAATGCTAAAATAGTCATTAGATAGTTGCATACCTGTTCTCATTTCTGAAGGTTCGAATTATGGACGCCACTGTAAATCGACTCAAGTTGGGCTGGACTCTCAGTCCAGCCTCTCTCATGGTCAAACCGTGGTTGATCGCATGATCAACAAGTGTTGCCCTAATCTCATCAGAGATGGCTCTCCTACCTTCTCTTCTTTGCCCTCGTCCTCTTCTTCCTCTTCCTCTCCCTCCTACTCCTCTTGCTCTCTGTCCATTGTTGGCATCCATTGTTCAAAACAGGTAATCTGACCTTTGACCTATTTATAGGCCTATACTACAGTAAAGCAGTGATTGGTTAGTGATCAGTTAAGCTATTAGTGTTTGCACATGTGAGGAGTGTGTGTGTGACCTGGTGAATAAGTGTAGCATTTTGATTGGTTGTGTTTGGAAAAGGAAAGCAAGTCACTTCCTGTTAGATTTTTGTGTTTTAGGTAGAGAATTGTGTGCAGTGTTTTGAAAAAAGTGTTTTATGCAATTGACAACTGAGTCAAAGGCTGAGAAATAGCTTATGTTTTTGGATATTTGGTGTGTTGTTTTGCACTTTGAGTGAGAGGTTTAAAAAATCATGTGACATGAAAAGATTTCGTGTGTAAGCAGTTGGAAAAAACTGTAAGAAGCCTTTTGGACCTAGACTTGGCGCTCCGGTACAGCTTGCCATGCAGTAGCAGAGAGAACAGTCTATGACTAGGGCGGCAATTTTTAGGGCCTTCCTCTGACACCGGCTGGTATAGAGGTCCTGGATGGCAGGAAGCTTCCAGTTTCAAATTAATGTCGACATCGCTCATATGTAATATCACAAACAAACATAAAAATAGTTGCCACTTTATATGTTCTTATGGGGGCTTCCTTTTGACAGTGAAATGAGAATCATCTTTATCCCCCATGTGTGTTAATAATGATAAACAAATCCTCCTTGGATCTGCTAACATTCGCTTCTCTGTGGAGAGAGCGCCCACTGTGGTCGATGGTGATGCATCATGGAGCCTGTTGACATTTGGAGAATCCTGTGTGTGTCTGCGTTGGTTGACACTGTGTGATTAATGGTGCAGATCCGGAGCGCTGCAGACAGACTATGTAAATGCTGAAGGAGCCATTAACAGACATCTTCACTGTCAATAAGAAGTGGCACAACATGATGCATACTGCTGGGGCAAATCACACAGCCTGTCAGTCTCCACTCTCATTCCACCAAACACCCAGACATAGGCCCACAGGGAGAGAGGGGGTGAGGCAGGAGAGTGAGGGAGAGTGTGTATAAGGTAGTTGTTGTGAAACTGTTAGATGACTTGTTAGATATTACTGCACGGTCGGAACTTGAAGCACAAGCATTTCACTACACTCGCATTAACATCTGCTAACCATGTGTATGTGACCAATAAAATGTGATTTGATTTGAGAAGGAGGCATTGTATTTGTCCTCTTTCAGCACTGTTACCCTGTCTCTCTCCCAGCTCTACCTGTCTGTCTCGCCATCCTCTCTCTACACCTCCCTCTCTCCATCCTTTCCCTCTCTCCCTCCCGCTCTTTCTCTCATCACCCTTTCATCTAGACCCTCAGAATTGGCTCTTCCAGTTTCTGTCCTAGTTTCCATCATAGAGAATACATACTAATTAGACGCTTAGCATGCTGATTTTCATCTTCAGAAGCAGTTTTTTCGGGACAGGGAGAATGCAGTGTCAGTGAACCATGCTGTGAATACTAGATCCCCCTCCATAGATGGTACTGTATGCAGACTCTCTGTGTGTCTCTCAGTCTGTCCCCAGATGTAGAGATGATCTGAGGGTGGCTGGGAATGCAATTAGTGCTGTCTGATTGAAACACAGAGGGGAGGAGTTTGTGTGTGTGTGTGTGTGTGTGTGTGTGTGTGTGTGTGTGTGTGTGTGTGTGTGTGTGTGTGTGTGTGTGTGTGTGTGTGTGTGTGTGTGTGTGTGTGTGTGTGCGTGTGTGCCTGTGTGCGTGTGTGCGTGCGTGCGTGCGTGCGTGCGTGCGTGCGTGTGTGTGTGTTAAAGGGCAGCTCTACTGGTCCTCCAGCTGACTTTGAAGAGGCAGAGAGCTGACAGCCCCTCGCTCTGCGGCTGCACGTGTGTGGTGTTGCCATGGAGAAAGGAGAAAGGAAGGGAGGGGGACGGTTTTAGGAGAATTGTGGACCCTAGCCCCACGTCCCCTTTTGTTTTTCTCTCTTTCTCAACCCTTGTTGTGTTTTGTCCTGAACAGCTGAGGAAGATTAAGGGGAAATTAATCTGAAACACTGGGTTTAGTGTTTACTCTTAACTTCTAACGAGTCAGAAACCCGGATCCGGGAGCACCCCCCACCCCCCACCAGTAAAAAAGCTGAATAGCATAGCTAGCATAGCGTCACAAGTAAATAGTAGCATCTAAATATCATTCAATCACAAGTCCAAGATACCAGATGAAAGATCCACTTCTTGTGAATCCAGCAATCATTTCTGATTTTTAAAATGTTTTACAGGGAAGACACAATATGTAAATCTATTAGCTAACCACGTTAGCAAAAGACACCATTTTTCTTTGTCCACCATTTTTTCTCTCCACCAGTAGCTATCACCAATTCGGCCAAATAAAGATATTGATAGCCACTAACCAAGAAAAAACCTCATCAGATGACAGTCTGATAACATATTTATTGTATAGGATAGTTTTTGTTAGAAAAATGTGCATATTTCAGGTAGAAATCATAGTTTACAATTGCACCCACCATCACAACTCGACTAGAATAAATACAGAGAGCAACATGTATTACCAATTTACTCATCATAAAACATTTCATAAAAATAGACAAAGCATAGCAATGGAAAGACACAGATCTTGTGAATTCAGACAATATTTCAGATTTTCTAAGCGTTTTACAGCGAAAACACAATAAATCGTTATATTAGCATACCACATGTGCAAACGTTACCCCAGCATGAATCAAAGGCAAGGGGAGCGATAACGTTATGATCACCAAAATATATTAATTTTTTCACTAACCTTCTCAGAATTCTTCCGATGACACTCCTGTAACATCATATTACAAAATACATATAGAGTTTGTTCGAAAATGTGCATATTTAGCCACAAAAAAACGTGGTTATACAATGAGAATACTAGCAAAACTGCCCTGAAAATGTCGGGCGCTATATTTGAGAGTGATCTAGTCTAATCGATAGCTAATCATAAACTTGACAAAAAAATACAGGGTTGACAGGAATCGAAAGACAAATTAGTTCTTAATGCAATCGCTGACTTACATTTGTAAAACTATCCTTACTGTGCAATACCGGGTCCGCCAAGCAAAGCTACACATAACAAAATGGCGACATATGCGTTTAAAATTTTTCAACAGAACAGCGATTTATCATCATAAATAGTTCTTACTGTGAGCTGTTCTTCCATCAGTATCTTGGGCAATGTATCCTTTCTTGGGTCTAATCTTCTTTTGGTCGAAAGCTGTCATTTCTTCTTTCTGTCCGTCGAAATGCCCACTAACGTTCGACCGGGACCCCGAAACGTGCCCGGTGCTTCAATGTGCATCACAAAGCAATGCCTCAAAATCGCACTAAACGGATATAAATTGCTATAAAACGGTTTAAATTAACTACCTTATGATGTTTTTAACACCTATAACGAGTAAAAACATGACCGGCGATATATAAGTGGCTAAACCAACGCTTGGAAAGAGAGAGAGTCCGACGTCCATCTTGCGTGAGGCGCAGCGGGAAAAGAACGGTACATCCGGTCTTTTCTGTTTTATACTGGCCCTGATTGCGCAATCGACTCCATTCAAATTGTCACCTCTTACTGACATCTAGAGGAAGGCATGGGCAGTGTTTGTATCCTCATAGGATTTACAGGGACTTTAAAACTGACCTGGGACCAGAGGCCAAAATGTCTGAAATCTCACTCCATATCAGGAAAAGTGCTGTAGAATGGGTTCTGTTTCACTCAGAGACATAATTCAAACGGCTATAGAAACTAGAGGGTGTTTTCTATCCAATAATAACTATAATATGCATATTGTACGAGCAAGAATTGAGTATGAGGCAGTTTAATTTGGAGACGATAAATGCTAATGTTGAAACAGCACCCCCTATATTGAGAAAAGGTTAAATAGTCCTGATTCTGATCTGAGAGCAGCATGGTGAAACATTTCAACCTGTTGTGGTCTGTGTGAAAACAAGCAGCCCTCAGACCACTCCTCATGTGTCTGGCATGCCTTTGGCACGGCCTCACCACACCACCCACACAATCCACGAAAGGAAATAATCTGAAGATTAAGGGGAAATTTAATCTCCTCACTGTCTGGAGATCGTCTGTCATCTGGAGAAACGCACACGCACACCAAACATCCTGAACCATGTCTTTGGGATTGACTATTCCAGATTCATTACGCAGAATGCCAAATGAGCAGAGCAAGGCCACTATGATATCCGATGGCTGGATGGTGATAAGTGTGATGGTGTTTTTCCCCAGTCCTCAGAGAGGCTCTCTTAAGGGCCTTGAATTATACATGATGTTTGTATCACCCATGCTTGGTCTGATACTTAGAACAATAATATGTTTGTGTTTTACATTTTAATCATTTAGCTGACACTCCTTTCCAGTAGTGAGTGCATACATTTTCATACTTTTTGTTGTTGTTGGGTACTGGTGTAACAGTATAACTTTAGTACGTCCCCTCGCCCCGACCTCGGGCGCGAACCAGGGACCCTCTGCACACATCAACAACGGTCGCCCACGAAGCATCGTTACCCATCGCTCCACAAAGGCCACGGCCCTTGCAGAGCAAGGGGAAACCCTACTTAAGTCTCAGAGCAAGTGACGTAACTGATTGAAATGCTAGTAGCGCGTACCCGCTAACTAGCTAGCCATTTCACATCCGTTACACTCACCCCCCTTTCAACCTCCTCCTTTTCCGCAGCAACCAGTGATCCGGGTCAACAGCATCAATGTAACAGTATAACTTTAGTACGTCCCCTCGCCCCGACCTCGGGCGCGAACCAGGGACCCTCTGCACACATCAACAACGGTCGCCCACGAAGCATCGTTACCCATCGCTCCACAAAGGCCACGGCCCTTGCAGAGCAAGGGGAAACCCTACTTAAGTCTCAGAGCAAGTGACGTAACTGATTGAAATGCTAGTAGCGCGTACCCGCTAACTAGCTAGCCATTTCACATCCGTTACACTCACCCCCCTTTCAACCTCCTCCTTTTCCGCAGCAACCAGTGATCCGGGTCAACAGCATCAATGTAACAGTATAACTTTAGTACGTCCCCTCGCCCCGACCTCGGGCGCGAACCAGGGACCCTCTGCACACATCAACAACGGTCGCCCACGAAGCATCGTTACCCATCGCTCCACAAAGGCCACGGCCCTTGCAGAGCAAGGGGAAACCCTACTTAAGTCTCAGAGCAAGTGACGTAACTGATTGAAATGCTAGTAGCGCGTACCCGCTAACTAGCTAGCCATTTCACATCCGTTACACTGGTCCTCAGTGGGAATTGAACCCACAACCCTAGCATTGCAAGGGTCATGCGCTACGACCTGAGCCACACGGAACCACACAGCTTGGACCACACAGCTTGGACCACACAGCTTAAACCACATGTCTTAATGACTGTGTCAACTTGCTCTTGTCTTGTAAGTGTACCCAAGGAGCTGGGTTATCTTACGGGGAGGTTTTACATTGAGATAATACTATTGCATGGCTTGTAGATGGACAAAATGAGTACAGTCTTGAGTGAAGGAAGGTGTTGGGGTTTGGAGAACAGAATAATAACATTAGGAAGCTAGGTGTTGTCCTGGCTATGTCTGCTGAAGACAGAAATTGTTTTTTAAATTACTTTGGTAGCTGTTCCTGGAGCTACAGTAACACTGCTTGTAGAAAATAAGCACTTAGAGAAAGCAAGCTTCAAAAAAACTAAATCAAAGGAAATGGAAAAGGGGCAAAGAGAGAGAGAGAGCGAGAAAAGAGCACTTCAGGGTAAATCCTTGCCAAATAATTTATTTCTGACCTCCTTAGTAAGTAAATTTACTAAATAAATAAGAGCTGCTTGAATGTGAAGAATGCGTTTCTGCTGCCCCCAGCGTTGTGGCTCACAGGCAGCCTTGGCATCAGCACCAGCTAGGCTTTAATAAATGGCTTCTCTCTCCGTCGGAGCTGTTTGATGTAAGGGGGGGCTTTTCTCAGTATTTAATATGTTAAGGCTGTCCCTTAATTCGCTGTTTTATTTTAGATTTTGTTTGGGTTTAGTCAGGCAGTCAGACATGCAGACACTAGCTGAACTGGCTGCTTGGAATGAAGCTGGGGCTGAGAGCTGAGGGCTGAGAGCTGAGGGCTGAGAGCTGAGGGCTGAGAGCTGAGGGCTGACAGCTGAGAGCTGAGAGCTGAGAGCTGAGAGGGAGCTGCCTTGAGAGCAGATTGTGCCCATATATAATTCATATTGTTCATACCCTCCCACTGACTACACCAGGCAACCCCCCCCCCTTTCTCTCTCTCTCACCACAGTCTCTCTCTCTCTTTTTTCTCTCTTTTTCTCTCTCTTTTTCTCTCACCCTCCCTTTCTTTCTCTCTCTCCCTCTCACCAGGCAGGGGTGTTAGAGAGTGGTGTGGCTGGGTATTAATAGGGGCTGGATGGTGGAGGTGGCAGTACCCCTCTTTTGTTCCTGCCACACTACATTCACTCACTTTTGTAGCAGTGATTGTGTACAGTGGACAGCCAGGAAGGGGACTTTGACACTGACACTAGTGCTGGTCTGGATCTGTCTGTGTGACTGCAGCTGGCTGTCTCGCACCTGGTAACCATGGCAGCCCTTGGCAACGGCCCTCTCTTTCTATCTCCCCGAGCGTGCTCAGAGACAGGCCTCCTCGGATGTCCTTCACACATGTGGGAAGAATACTAAGGACAGGGAGCAGAGCTCCATGCAGGAGGACGAGGGGAGAAAGAGAGACAGACAGACAGGGAGACAGGACTAGGGCTGGGACTGACTGCAGGGCTACTCATTTAAATAGAACAGTGATTACTAATTTGTTTTCTCAGATTATTTCAAGTGGCTCTAAATTTGTCTAATGCCTCATGAGAGCATTATTCATCATGTTTTGCACTGGTAGTAATGACCTAGTGCTTTCTGTCTTTTTTATTTCTTGGCTTCAACTAAATCCACATTTTATGGATAGGGACAGGAGTTTTTCCTGACTTCATGGTACAACTTGCTGCCTCACAGATTCACTTGAAAGCAGTGTCAACTCAGCAGGAACTTTCTGAGAAGCAGATAAACATAACAGCTGGGCTATTTATCACTGTGTTCTCCCTGGCTTCAGCAACACTGCACAACAAGCTGAGAGAGAGAGAGAGAGAAGAGAGAAGAGAGAGAGAGAGAGAGAGAGAGAGAGAGAGAGAGAGAGAGAGAGAGAGAGAGAGAGAGAGAGAGAGAGAGAGAGAGAGAGAGAGAGAGAGAGAGAGAGAGAGAGAGAGAGAGAGAGAGAGAAAGAGAGAGAGAGAGAGAGAGAGAGAGAGAGAGAGAGCTGCTGGGTTTGATTCTTCTCTGTGAGAGGAGCTCAGTTTCCCCTCAACCGTCCCCTAGCTCACGCTACAATGACTACTGGATGCTACAGTACAGCTTGCGCTGTGAGCTGGAAACCCCCCCCCCCCCCTTACTGTCTCACCAGGGACTCTGTTTTTACTGTCTTTTCCGCTCTCTGCTCTCTCACTCTCTTGCTGTTTTCTCTCCCTCTTGGTGTTCTTCTCTCTTTTATCTCTCTCTCTCTCAATCCCTCTCTACCTCTCTACCTCCCTCCCTCTCTGCTTTCCCCTCATTCTCTGCAGCAACAGGGTGTTTTCCCTCAGCAAAGGTGCCCGAGAGCAAGATAAATGCGCTGCGCCTTTTTTGATAGCAGCACATGCATACATTAAGTGTGATTAAACGGCCTGCGTTCCCTCCATCAAGTGTTTCCTAATGGCCTTTTTTATGACATGATTTAGTAATAATGGATGAGCGCCACAGTCAACCTCCACTTTGTTGTTGATGTTTTTACTACAGTATCCACATGAGAGCTGGGGCTGGTGTTTTTCTGTAAGGGCCGATGTAGGATTTAGATGCAGTATAGAGAAATAGCACTTTCCGGAACAGAAAATATCTACTCAGACACGCCATGGTAATGGTAATGACACAATGATAACCTATCAATTACTTATTTGTTTCTTCTGGATTTATTAAAACTATCAACACTATGCACCATGTGGTAACATGTTAGCTACAAATTGGGTTGCATTCTTTGAAGTAAGTAAACGAAAATACCCAATGATGCCACATAATTTCCTTGTAAATATCAGGCAAATCCCATTAAAGTCCCGTAAAACAAAGTGCTGCCAAGAAACGGTCCATAACAGGCAGGATGTGATTGATGTGAGTGTATGTTGTTGTCTGTGAGCCATGGTTTTCCTTGTGATTACAGACCCATAGAGGGATTACATACAGTATGTATCATCACACATGCTCTAGGACTAATTGCATCTGTGAGATTAGATTACTGAGAGGTTTACCAAACCCAGCCCTCCCTCTGCCGGGTTAGTCACTGTCTCTGTCTCACATCCAATACATTGTGCCATTGTTGTCCTGCCCTGCTTGGGGAAGTTTAGTTCTTTTGACTGACTGACACAAATCCAGATTAGGAGTTTTTTTTCTAATTGTCCACATGATCACAGTGATCATGATCACAGTGTTTAGATTTACACTAACAAAAATATCTTATTTTATTAAGACAATGTTTCAACCATCAGGTCTCCATATTCAACAGAAAGGCAGGGGTTTTACTATGACCTTATGTCCGTGTGGTATTTTAACACAAAGCTGTCCCCACTACTACTACTACTACTACTGTCAACCCATGTCCCTTAAATACCCTTTGTCTTCTCTACTGTCAAGGAAATGATCCACCACAGATGAGGGGATGTTCTGTGCTCCTACCTCTCTCCGTTCTCTCATTATTCAGGAGATTATTTGCACCAGCAGGAAGTAGAGTTTGTCCAACTGCTATACGTCCTGGTGCGCTGTCTTTTGAGTTGGTACACGGTTGCTACAGAGCTAGCCTGGTACAGGGTACAGGGTATGGAGCGGTGGTGGACGGTGGCCATGGGCGTCCGTCTGCTGTTGGTTGTGGTTCAGCAGGTTTCTGATAAGCCCTCTGATGTCCTCCCAACACGCCGTGATGCGACGCGTCAAGGAGAAAGCACAGGATTGATTTCAGCCGTTGCCATGGCAACAAATAACATGATCCTCTCCAGAAGCACACCTTAATTAGTTAAATTATTACTTTGGGTGGAGAGGAGAGAGAGAGAGGAGAGGATGGATGAGAAGAGAAGGGGTGAGGGATTTGCAAGGGAGTAGAGGAAGGATGGGAGGATGAAACGGCTTTCTATCCTGCTCTTGATCACACACTTGCTTTTAAAGAGAGATTCTGTCTTTTTTTCAAGGAAATGTGCCTCTACATTTTCAGGATGATGGTTTATACAGTACCAACAAGTTTAAGCATATCCTTTGACTGGCATGGCCTTACAGGCTTGTAATAGATGCAGAAAGTCTAATATTTTATGGAGTCTTTTCTACTACTCTGTCAAAAGCCAACTAATTTCTCTCCACACCAAGTATCCAGGCCCGGTCTTTCCTCTCTAACCAGACCCTTGTCTCTGTGTGTCCCAGACAGGGCAGCTACCCAGGCCCTGGCATGAACCTGATGGGAACAGCAGGATCTGGAGCCCCCTACAACCAGTCACCAGGCAACAACTCAGGCATGGGCACACCACAGGGTCCGCCCTACAACATGCCACCCTCAGGTAAGACCTGGATAGACTAACAAGGTATCCCACAGCAACCAGTAGTGAACAGTCTAAAAGGGTTGAGATTTAACTTTACTCTTTTATAGTCTTCAGTTTGACAGACTTCTAACAGCAGTGTTCATATCAGTGTCTATACTACAACAAACTAATTTGTTGTGGCGTTTTAATAATCTAAGTAATAACAGAAGGTTAGGAGAGATGCCAGAGCTCTGCTCACTTTAAAGCTATCAAAATCAATCAAGCATTTTATCTCTAGTAATGTTATGCCAGTTGGCCAAGGCGCTCCAGATGAGTGTTTTAGGAAATGGCTCAAACTGCAACAGAACTAATCCAATGCCAGGACCTGTGGGTTTGTGATGTTGTTGTTCTTTGAAGAGAGTGACAGAGAGAGAGAGATCAAGCGAGACCGACTGACCGAATGAGAGGGATGGACAGAGAGAGAGAGACAGAAAGACAGCGAGACAAAGAGAGAGTGACTGTTCTGAAGCTGGTTAATTTCCTGCAGGCAGTTCTGTTCTGTTAATTCTCTTGTTCAGTTGACCCTCCTGAGAACAGATGAATGCAGTGCTCCCCTCTTCCCTGCCCTTCACCCCGCTGCATTGTGCTAAACGCACCTCAGAGAATGCAAGTCTCTAAATGAAAAGAGCTTTCTGCACAGCCTTACAAAACTAAATATCAGCCTGCATGACATTTGGAAGACATCAAATGAACTACAGTGCCAAGGTTCTTGAAAACTCCTCTCTGTTGCCCCTGGGGTGCTTAAAAAAAACGATTCATTTCACATAGTGCTGAGCACCGAACTGAAAAGTAAAATAAAGCGACGAACCTTGGAACTCTTCCTTCGAACTCTTCCTTCGAACTCTTCCTTCGAACCTTGGAACTCTTTGCATGTAGGGACACTTTCTTCTCAATAGGAAAATATACATTCAGTCCACACTCGAGAAGTACGTAGGGATGGGCATTGGACATTTTTTTGACTGTTCGAGTACTCGACTGAAAATAAAATCTATTTTTAGAACACAGTAATGGCAAAGCAAAAACAGGTTTTTAGACATTTTTGCAAGTGTATTAAAAATAAAAAACTTAAATATTACGTTAGTATTCAGTATTCAGACCCTTTACTTAGTACTTTGTTGAAGCACCTTTGTCAGTGATTACAGCCTTGAGTCTTCCTGGGAATGACGCTATAAGCTTAGCACACCTGTATTTGGGGAGTTTCTCCCATTCTTCTCTGCAGATGCTCTCAAGCTCTGTCAGGTTGGATGTGCAGCGTTGTTGCACAGCTATTTTCAGGTCTCCCCAGAGATGTTAGATCGGGTTCAAGTCCGGGCTCTGGCTGGCACACTCAAGGACATTCAGAAAGTTGTTCCAAAGCCACTCCTGCGTTGTCTTGGCTGTGTGCTTAGGGTCGTTGTCCTGTTGGAAGGTGAACCTACACCTCAGTCTGAGGTCCTGTGTGCTCTGGAGCAGGTTTTTATCAAGGATCTCTCTGTACTTTGCTCCGTTCATCTTTCCCTCGATCCTGACTAGTCTCCCAGTCCCTGCCGTTGAAAAAACCATGCTTCACCGTAGGGATGTTGCCAGGACTCTTCCAGACGTGATGCTTGGCATTCAGGCCAAAGAGTTCAATCTTGGTTTAGTCAGACCAGAGAAACTTGTTCATCATGGTCTGATAGTGCTTTAGGTGCCTTTTGTAAAACTCCAGGCGGGCTGTCATGTGTCTTTTACTGAGGAGTGGATTCCATCTGGCCACTCTAACATAAAGGCCTGGTTGGTGGAGTGCTGCAGATATGGTTGTCTTTCTGGAAGGTTATCCCATCTCCACAGAGGAACTCTGGAGCTCTGTCAGAGTGACCATTGGGTTCTTGGTCACCTCCCTGACCTCACCTCAACTTCTTCCATTTAAGAACGATGGAGGCCACTGTATTCTTGGAGACCTTCAATGCTGCAGAAATCTTTTGGTAACCTTACACAGATCTCTGCCTCGACTCAATCCTGTCTCGGAGCTCTACGGACAATTCCTTCAACATCATGGCTTGGTTTTTGCTCTGACATGCACTGTCAACTGTGGAACCTTATATAGACAGGTGTGTGCCTTTCCAAATCATGGCCAATCAATTGAATTCACCACAGGTTACCAGTGCGAAGTGCCTGGAACAGTGATCAAATTTGTCACATGCACCGAATACAACAACAGTTGTAGACTTGACTGTGAAATGCTTACGAGCCCTTTCCCAACAATGCAGAGTTAAAAAATAAGAAAACAATTATAATAATTAGCAAATAAAAAAGGAAATAGTAACACAATAAAATAACATTACAAGTTAGCTAATTCTGTCCCCGAGGGCCCTCACAGTGTTCTATAGGAGCACCATCAAGGGTATACTGCCGGGCTGCATCTCAGCCTGGTACGGCAACTCCACCACCGTGGCGAAAATCAAACACTGCATTCCACAGTAAGAGCCTTATACCAATGGTCAAGTGTGGTGATGGTAGTGTGATGGTTTGGGAATGCTTTGTTGCCTTAGAACCTGGACAACTTGCATGAATAGAAGGAACCATGAATTCTGCTCTGTATCAGAGAATTCTACAGAAGAATGTCAGGCCATCCGTCTGTGAGCTGAAGCTGAAGCACAGCTGGGTCATGCAGCAAGACAATGATCCAAAACACACAATCAAGTCTAGATGAAAATGGCTAAAAAGCAACACATTTGAAGTTTTGGAATGGCCTTGTCAAAGTCCAGACCTAATCCCAATTAAGATGTTGTGGCAGGCCTTGAAACGAGCAGTTCATCTTGGAAAACACACAAATATTGCACAGTTAAAGCAGTTCTGCATGGAAGAGTGGGCCAAAATGCAATGTGAGAGATTGATCAACAATGACAGGAAGCGTTTGGTTGGAGTCATTGCAGCTAAAGGTGGCATAACCAGTTATTGAGTGTAAGGGGGCAATTACTTTTTCACAGTGTGTAATTGTTGTGTTATTTGTTCACTCAGGTTCCTTGTATCCAATATTAGGTTTTTGTTGAAGATCTAATAGCATTCATTGTCAAAAATAAGAAAAAGTAGAGAAAATAAGACAGCACTGTAGGTGTTCCCTTTGTCCAGGTGGGAAAGGGTAGTGTGGAGTGCAAAAGAGATTGAGTCATCTGTGGATCTGTTGGGGCGGTATGCGAATTGGAATGGGTCCATGGTGTCTTGGCGGATGGTGTAGGCCATGGCCAGCCTTTCAAAACATTTCATGGCTACAGATGTGAATTCTACGGGGCAATAGTCATTTAGACAGGTTACCTTGGCGGTCTTGGACACAGGGACTATAGTGGTCTGTTTGAAACATGTAGGTATTACAGACGGGGTCAGGGAGAGGTTGAATATGTCAGTGAAGACATTTGTCAGATAACAGCCTGTTAACCTGTTCAAAAGTCTTACTCACATCGGCTACGGAGACCGTGATCACACAGTCATACGGAACAGCGGGTGCTCTCATGCATGGTTAAGTTTTGCTTTCCTCGAAGTGAGCATAGAAGGTATTTATCTCATCTGGTAGGCTTGCGTCACTGGACAGCTCACGGCTGGGTGTCCCTTTGTAGTCTATGATAGTTTGCAAGCCCTGCCACATCCGATGAGCATCAGAGCCAGTGTAGTAGTAATTAACATTTAACATTTAAGTCATTTGCCTGTTTGATGGTTCATTGGAGGGCATAGTGGGATTTGTTTCAAGCGTCTGGAGTGGTGCAGCCATCTAAGGCACTGCATCTCAGTGCTAGAGGTGTCACTACAGACACCCTGGTTCGAATCCAGGCTGTATCACATCTGGCCATGATTGGGAGTCCTATAGGGCGGCGCACAATTGTCCCAGCATTGTCTGGGTTTGGCCGGTGTAGGCCATCATTGTAAATAAGAACTTGTTCTTAATAACTGACTTGCCTAATTAAGTAAAGGTAAAATAAATAAATAGTGTCCCACTCCTTGAAAGTGGAAGCTCTAGCCTTTAGCTCAGTGCGAATCTTGCCTGTAATCCATGGCTTCTGGTTGGGATATGTACATAAGGTCACTGTGGGTACGACGTCGTTGATGCACTTATTAATGAAGCCTGTGACTGATGTGGTACATTCCTCAGTGCCATGGGATGAATCTCAGAATATATTCCAGTCTGTGCTAGCAAAACAGTACTGTAGCTTAGCATCTGCTTCATCGGACCACTTCCGTGTTGAGCGCGTCACTGGTACTTCCTGTTTGAGTTTTTACTTGTGAGCAGGAATCACGAGTATAGAATTAGGGTCAGATTTGAAAAAACAGAGGGCGATTGAGAGCTTTGTATGCTTCTCTGTGTGTGGAGTAGAGGTGATGTAAAGTTTATTTGCCTGTAGTTGCGCAGGTGAAATGCTGGTAGAAATGAGGTAAAACAGATTTCAGTTTTCCTGCATTATAATCATCGGTCACTTGGAGCACCGCCTCTGGATGAGCATTTTCTTGTTTGCTTATGGCCCTATACAGTTCGCTGAGTGCGGTATTAGTGCCAGCACTGTTTTGTGGTGGTAAATAGACAGCTACAAAAAATGTTGATTGGTAAATAGTATGGTCTACAGCTTATCATGAGGTATTCTTACTCAATACATAGTATCCAAGATGGCTTAGCAGTTCAGACGTCATTTCTGTTTCGTATTGTCGTGTCCTGTATATATATATATTTACACCTTTCTTCGCATATCCTTTATATATTTTATTATCCAAGAACTCAACTACAAAAGCTTTCCTGCAAAAGCTTTCCTGCAACCCGCTTCACCAATTACAAAAAAGTATTATTTACCTCAAATCTGAAAATCCACCGTGGAAGCTAGCCAGGGGCTAATTCAGAAGCTAGCCAGAAAGCTAACCAGAAGCTATCCGATAGCTAGCCAGAAGCTAATCTGTAGCTGCCCAGAAATTAGCCGGTCTGCTGGCTAGCGTTGGTGTTTCAGCTGCCCACGTTTTGTGGTCATCAGCTATTCCTTTAGCTCGATAATCTACCGGCACTTTTGTGCAACGCGACTCGGACCGGAGCATTCCGGGACTTTTTTCTCTCTCAGTTTCCCCGGATTTCAGCCGCAGGCTCTGGACATTTGCAGCTAGCTAGCTGCAAACCGTGTGACTATTGGCTTACGTCGATCCCGGAGCAAACTCAAATCATTCCGGAGCTAGCCAGCTGAGGAGTTCCATCAGCCATTCCTGGGCTACAGTCACCTATCCGGACCCGTTTTTTTTTGTTTTGTTGTTGCTGCAGATACGGAGCCCCACCGGGCCTTCACGACTGACTGCCGACGTTATCTGCCCGAGGGAGTTATCCAACTGGCACCTCCGTCCCGACGTTACCTGAACGCTCATCTGGGGCCCGCTAACCGTTAGCTGTCTTATCGGCTGCTATCTGAATAAGTATATCGGACAATTATTATTATTATTTATTTATTTTATTTTCTTCTTGGGTCACTATATCTATTTTGCCAATTTGGATTGATCCCCTCTACCACACGGAACCCCACTAACCTACCGACGGAAACGCACGAGGTATCTACAAATAGACTTCCATACTATGCTATCTTGCTACCGATAGCCATCTACCCGGCCAGCTGTCTGGATCGCCGTGACCCCAACCAACCTCTACTCACTGGACCCTTATTGATCACTCGATTAAGCATGCCTCTCCTTAATGTAAATATGCCTTGTCCATTGCTGTTCTGGTTAGTGTTTATTGGCTTATTTCACTGTAGAGCCTCTAGCCCTGCTCACTATACCATATCCAACCTCACAGTTCCACCACCCACATATGCGATGACATCACCTGGTTTCAATGATGTTTCTAGAGACAATATCTCTCTCATCATCACTCAATACCTAGGTTTACCTCCACTGTATTCACATCCTACCATACCTTTGTCTGTACATTATTCCTTTAAGCTATTTTATCGCCCCCAGAAACTTCCTTTTACTCTCTGCTCTAGAAGTTCTAGACGACCAATTCTCATAGCTTTTAGCCGTACCCTTATCCTACTCCTCCTCTGTTCCTCTGGTGATGTAGAGGTGAATCCAGGCCCTGCAGTACCTAGCTCCACTCCTATTCCCCAGGCGCTCTCTTTTGATGACTTCTGTAACCGTAATAGCCTTGGCTTCATGCATGTTAACATTAGAAGCCTCCTCCCTAAGTTTGTTTTGTTCACTGCTTTAGCACACTCTGCCAACCCGGATGTTTTAGCCGTGTCTGAATCCTGGCTTAGAAAGACCACCAAAAATTCTGACATTTTCATCCCCAACTACAAGATTTTCAGACAAGATAGAACGGCCAAAGGGGGCGGTGTTGCAATCTATTGCAAAGATTGCCTGCAGAGTTCTGTTTTACTATCCAGGTCTGTTCCCAAACAATTTGAACTTCTACTTTTAAAAATCCACCTCTCTAAAAACAAGTCTCTCACCGTTGCCGCCTGCTATAGACCACCCTCTGCCCCCAGCTGTGCTCTGGACACTATATGTGAACTGATTGCCCCCCATCTATCTTCAGAGCTCGTGCTGCTAGGCGACCTAAATTTTAACATGCTTAACACCCCAGCCACCCTACAATCTAAGCTTGATGCCCTCAATCTCACACAAATTATCAATGAACCTACCAGGTACCACCCCAATTCCGTAAACACGGGTACCCTCATAGATATCATCCTAACAAACTTACCCTCCAAATACACCTCTGCTGTTTTCAACCAAGATCTCAGCGATCACTGCCTCATTGCCTGCATCCGTAATGGGTCAGCGGTCAAACGACCTCCACTCATCACTGTCAAACGCTCCCTGAAACACTTCAGCGAGCAGGCCTTTCTAATCGACCTGGCCGAGGTATCCTGGAAGGATATTGATCTCATCCCGTCAGTAGAGGATGCCTGGACATTTTTTAAAAATGCCTTCCTCACCATCTTGAATAAGCATGCCCCATTCAAGAAATTTAGAACCAGGAACAGATATAGCCCTTGGTTCTCTCCTGACCTGACTGCCCTTAACCAACAGAAAAACATCCTATGGCGTTCTGCATTAGCATCGAACAGCCCCCGTGATATGCAACTTTTCAGGGAAGCTAGAAACCAGTATACACAGGCAGTTAGAAAAGCCAAGGCTAGCTTTTTCAAGCAGAAATTTGCTTCCTGCAACACAAATTCAAAAAAGTTCTGGGACACTGTAAAGTCCATGGAGAATAAGAACACCTCCTCCCAGCTTCCAACTGCTCTGAAGATAGGAAACACTGTCACCACCGACAAATCCACTATAATTGAGAATTTCAATAAGCATTTTTCTACGGCTGGCCATGCTTTCCACCTGGCTACCCCTACCCCGGACAACAGCACTGCCCTCCCCTCTGCTACTCGCCCAAGCCTTCCCCATTTCTCTTTCTCCCAAATACAGTCAGCTGATGTTCTAAAAGAGCTGCAAAATCTGGACCCTTACAAATCAGCCGGGCTAGATAATCTGGACCCTTTCTTTCTAAAACTATCTGCTGAAATTGTTGCCACCCCTATTACTAGCCTTTTCAACCTCTCTTTCGTGTCGTCTGAGATTCCCAAAGATTGGAAAGCAGCTGCGGTTATCCCCCTCTTCAAAGGGGGGGACACTCTTGACCCTAACAGCTACAGACCTATATCTATCCTACCCTGCCTTTCTAAGGTCTTCGAAAGCCAAGTCAACAAACAGATTACCGACCATTTCGAATCCCACCATACCTTCTCCGCTATGCAATCTGGTTTCAGAGCTGGTCATGGGTGCACCTCAGCCACGCTCAAGGTCATAAACGATATCTTAACCGCCATCGATAGGAAACAATACTGTGCAGCCGTATTCATTGACCTGGCCAAGGCTTTTGACTCTGTCAATCACCACATCCTCATCGGCAGACTCGACAGCCTTGGTTTCTCTAATGATTGCCTCGCCTGGTTCACCAACTACTTCTCTGATCGAGTTCAGTGTGTCAAATCGGAGGGTCTGTTGTCCGGGCCTCTGGCAGTCTCCATGGGGGTGCCACAGGGTTCAATTCTTGGACCGACTCTCTTCTCTGTATACATCAATGATGTCGCTCTTGCTGCTGGTGATTCTCTGATCCACCTCTACGCAGACGACACTATTCTGTATACTTCTGGCCCTTCTTTTGACACTGTGTTAACAACCCTCCAGGCGAGCTTCAATGCCATACAACTCTCCTTCCGTGGCCTCCAATTGCTCTTAAATACAAGTAAAACTAAATGCATGCTCTTCAACCGATCGCTGCCTGCACCTGCCCGCCTGTCCAACATCACTACTCTGGACGGCTCTGACTTAGAATATGTGGACAACTACAAATACCTAGGTGTCTGGTTAGACTGTAAACTCTCCTTCCAGACTCACATCAAACATCTCCAATCCAAAGTTAAATCTAGAATTGGCTTCCTATTCCGCAACAAAGCATCCTTCACTCATGCTGCCAAACATACCCTTGTAAAACTGACCATCCTACCAATCCTCGACTTCGGTGATGTCATTTACAAAATAGCCTCCAAAACCCTACTCAATAAATTGGATGCAGTCTATCACAGTGCCATCCGTTTTGTCACCAAAGCCCCATATACTACCCACCACTGCGACCTGTACACTCTCGTTGGCTGGCCCTCGCTTCATACTCGTCGCCAAACCCACTGGTTCCAGGTCATCTACAAGACCCTGCTAGGTAAAGTCCCCCCTTATCTCAGCTCGCTGGTCACCATAGCAACACCTACCTGTAGCACGCGCTCCAGCAGGTTTATCTCTCTGGTCACCCCCAAAACCAATTCTTCCTTTGGCCGCCTCTCCTTCCAGTTCTCTGCTGCCAATGACTGGAACGAACTACAAAAATCTCTGAAACTGGAAACACTTATCTCCCTCACTAGCTTTAAGCACCAGCTGTCAGAGCAGCTCATAGATTACTGCACCTGTACATAGCCCATCTATAATTTAGCCCAAACAACTACCTCTTTACCTACTGTATTTATTTATTTATTTTGCTCCTTTGCACCCCATTATTTCTGTCTCTACTTTGCGCTTTCTTCCACTGCAAACCAACCATTCCAGTGTTTTTAGTTTTTATTTTACTTGCTGTGTTGTATTTACTTCGCCACCATGGCCTTTTTATATTTTTATTTATTTATACATATATTTGTTTGCCTTCACCTCCCTTATCTCACCTCACTTGCTCACATTGTATATAGACTTATTTTTTTTCACTGTATCATTGACTATATGTTTGTTTTACTCCATGTGTAACTATGTGTTGTTGTATGTGTCGAACTGCTTTGCTTTATCTTGGCCAGGTCGCAATTGTAAATGAGAACGTGTTCTCAATTTGCCTACCTGGTTAAATAAAGGTTAAATAAATAAATAAATAAAAAAGCGAGCAGATCTTCGAGACTTCCTTAATATTAGAAATTGCACACCAGCTGTTGTTAACTTCTCTGGGATATGTGGGACGCTAACGTCCCACTTGGCCAAAAGCCAGTAAAAATGCAGAGTGCCAAATTCAAATAAATTACTATAAAAATCAAACTTCATGAAATCACACATGAAAGACACCAAATTAAAGCTACACTTGTTGTGAATCCAGCCAACATGTCTGATTTCAAAAAGGATTTACGGCGAAAGCACACCTTGCGATTATGTTAGGTCAGTACATAGCCACAGAAAAACACAGCCATTTTTCCAGGCAAAGAGAGGAGTAACAAAAAGCAGAAATAGAGGTTAAATTAATCACTAACCTTTGATGATCTTCATCAGATGACACTCATAGGACTTCATGTTACACAATACATGTATGTTTTGTTCGGTAAAGTTCATATTTATATCCATAAATCTGAGTTTAGGCGGGACGCTACTGTCTCACTTGACCAAAAGCCAGAGAAAATGCAGAGCGCCAAATTCAAATAAATTACTATAAAAATCTAACTTTCATTAAATCACACATGAAAGATACCAAATTAAAGCTACACTGGTTGTGAATCCAGCCAACATGTCAGAATTCAAATAGGCTTTTCGGCGAAAGCAAATGATGCTATTATCTGAGTTAGCACCATAGTAAACAAAGAGAGAGAAGCATATTACAACCCTACAGGCGCGACACAAAAGGCAGAAATAAAAATATAATTCATGCCTTACCTTTGACGAGCTTCTGTTGTTGACACTCCAATATGTCCCATAAACATCACAAATGGTCCTTTTGTTCGATTAATTCCGTCGATATATATCCAAAATGTCCATTTATTTGGCGCGTTTGATCCAGAAAAATACCGGTTCCAACTTGTGAAACGTGACTACAAAATATCTCAAAAGTTACCTGTAAACTTTGCCAAAAAATTTTAAACTACTTTTGTAATACAACTTTAGGTATTTTTTAACGTAAATAATCGATAAAATTGAAGACAGGATGATCTGTGTTCAATACAGGATTAAAACAAACTGTAGCTAGCTTTCTGGTCTCGCGCCTCTAACTAACAGGACACTTCCAGTGACCCTCGTTCAAGATGGCCGTACTTCTTCATTACACAAAGGAAAAAACCTCAACAAATTTCTAAAGACTGTTGACATCCAGTGGAAGCGGTAGGAACTGCAAGAAGGTCAATTAGAAATCTGTATTCCCAATGAAAACACATTGAAAAGAGAGTGACCTAAAAAAAAAAAGAATCTGAATGGTTTGTCCTCGGGGTTTCACCTGCTAAATAAGTTCTGTTATACTCACAGACATGATTCAAACAGTTTTAGAAACGTCAGAGTGTTTTCTATCCAAATCTACTAATAATATGCATATCTTATCTTCTGGGGATGTGTAGCTGGCAGTTGAATTTGGGTATGCTTTTCATCCAAACGTGAAAATGCTGCCCCCTATCCTAGAGAAGTTAACTTCTCTGGGATATGTGGGACGGTAGCGTCCCACTTGGCCAAAAGCCAGAAAAAATGTAGCGCGCCAAATTCAAATATATTACTATAAAAATCTATCTTTCATGAAATCACACATGAAAGACATCAAATTAAAGCTACTCATGTTGTGAATCCAGCCAACATTTCTGATTTCAAAAAGGATTTACGGGGAAAGCACACCAAACAATTATGTTAGCTCAGTACATAGCCACAGAAAAACACAGCCATTTTCCCAGCAAAAGATAGTAGTCACAAAAAGCAGAAATAGAGATAAAATTAATCACTAACCTTTGATGATCTTCATCAGATGACACTCATAGGACATCATGTTACACAATACATTTATGTTTTGTTCGATAATGTGCATATTTATATCCACAAATCTCGGTTTACATTGGCGCAATGTTCAGAAATGCCTCCAAAATATCCGGGGAAATTGCAGAGAGCCACGTCAAATAACATAAATACTCATCATAAACTTTGATGAAAGATACATGTTTTACATATAATTAAAGATACACTTGTTCTTAATGCAACCGCTGTGTCAGATTTCAAAAAAACGTTACGTAAAAAGCACACCATGCAATAATCTGAGACGGCACTCAGATATAAAAAACATTTCTCCGCCATGTTGGAGTCAACAGAAATACGAAATTACATCAATATTCACTTACCTTTGATCATCTTCATCAGAATGCACTCCCAGGAATCCTAGTTCCACAATAAATCGTTGTTTTGTTCGATAATGTCCATTACTTACGTCTAAGTATGTCACGATTGTCGTCGGGAGAAGGAGAAGAGGACCAAGGTGCAGCGTGGTAAGTATTCATAATATGTTATTTTAATAAATATGAACACTCTAACAAAACGACAAACGAACAGTTCTGAAAGGTGGCGAAAAACACTAAACAGAAAATAATCCCCCACAACTCAAAGTGGGAAAACAGGCTACTTAAATATGGTTCTCAATCAGAGACAACGATAGACAGCTGCCTCTGATTGAGAACCACACACGGTCAAACACAAAGAAATAGACAACATAGAACACCAGACATAGAATGCCCACCCAAACTCACGCCCTGACCAACCAAAATAGAGAAATAAAAAGGATCTCTATGGTCAGGGCGTGACAAAGTAGCTACTTTTGCTAGCATGTTTAGTGCACATGTCCAAACGCTCGCGCAGATGCAGGCAAACTCGGACGAAAACTTATATAACAGTTCGAATAAACTGGTCAAACTAAGTAGAGAATCAATCTTCAGGATGTTGTTATCATATATATCCAATAACGTTCCAACCGGAGCATTCCTTCATGTCTGTAGAAGTTATGGAACGCAAGGCGATATCATGAGGAAAGCGCATGACCAGGAACTGGCATTCTGCCAGACCAATTACTGAAACACCTCCCATCCGGCCCCACATCACACTAGAGGCTTCATTCCACGTTCTACAGACTGTTGACATCTAGTGGAAGGCGTAGGAAGTGCAAACAGATCCTTATCTTACAGGGAATTGAATCGGCGATGAGTTGAACATTGACCAGTCTCAGAATTCTCACTTCCTGTTTGGATTGTTTCTCAGGTTTTTGCCTGCCATGTGAGTTATGTTATACTCACAGACATCATTCAAACAGTTTTAGAAACTTCATAGTGTTTTATATCCAATAGTAATAAAAATATGCATATATTAGCATCTGGGATAGAGTAGGAGGCAGTTCACTATGGGCACGCAATTCATCCAAAAGTGAAAATGCTGCCCCCTATCATAAAGAAGTTAACAAAGGTACAAACACCCCCTCCCCTGAGTTTCTCCGATCCTGCTGTTCTGTCCAGCCGATGTATAGACAAAACAGCTAGATTTACATTTTCCATGTCCTTGTTCAGCCATGACTTGGGGAAACATAGGATACTACAATTCTTCAGATCACGTTGACAGGATAGTCTCGAATAGAACTCGTCCAGTTTATTCTCCAGTGATTGCAAGTTAGCCAACAGAACGGAGGGCAGGGGCAGTTTATCCATTCTCCAATGTAGTCTTGTCAGGTATCCCGCATGCCGGCCTCTATAGCGCCTCCTTTTCCGAGTGTCTTGGATTTGGGCCTCATCCGTGATAATCAACATGTCCTTCACCTCCAACTCTTTGAAGTCCTTATCCATATCGAGGTTAGTGATAGCTGTTCTGATGTCCAGAAGCTCTTTTCGGTCATAGGAAACGATGGCGGAAACATTATGTACAAAATAAGTTACGATAAGCACAAAAAAACACTAAATAGCAAAATTGGTCAGGAGCCTGTAAAGCAGCTGCTAGTCCCTCCAGTGCCATTTTGGAGGGGATAGCAGATGATCACTCTTGAGTTATTCTCCCAGGGGGCTCCCGAGTGGTGCAGCGGCCTAAGGCACTGCATCTCAATGCAGGAGGCATCACTACAGTCCCACGTTGGAATCCAGGCTGAATCACATCGGGCTGTGATTGGGAGTCCCATAGGGTTGTGCACAATTGGCCCAGTGTCGTCCGGGTTTGGCCGGGGTAGGCCATCATTGTAAATAAGAATTTGTTCTTAACTGACTTTCCTAGTTAAATAAAAGTTAAATAAAAGTTTGAAACAGGGCTCAAACTAATGTTTTTGCATATTGTCAGTGTGGAACCTGTCTATGTTTAGGGGGTTATAGTCTAGGCTAACCAATTGTAAATGGCACTAGCAGTTTGCAAAGCTTAAGCGGAAAATAGGCGGGATGCAATTATTCCAAAACTGCAGCTGGTTGTTGGAACACATATTTTCCTACTTCAATTAACTAGTCCATTTTGAATTTGTGATAAAACTGTCATCATTTGGCAAGGAATGTAGCTTCTGTATCCCATCAGTTAGACATGTTTTTATTGACATTTATTTCTGTAGGCCTAATGGGAGCTTGTGTGCACACTCAGCATGCGTGTGTGGAGGGAGCGGTCGCAATGCATTTAAGTGAATGAGACAAGGAGGGGAAAGGGAGTTGATGGAGAAGAACGGTGTGATTCTTGGCTTGGTTTGTTTTTTGTTGTGCCCTGCAAATGCACATGTACAAATGGAACACTAGAGTCGAAGCGAATTAACGTTGTCTTCAAGACAAAATGTAACTTGTCTGTTCGGGCAGCCACAAAGCACATTCCACCAAATAGTTTTAGAGTGTTTGATTTAAAAAAAAAATCTGTTTAAAGATCGAGCTTACAGTGGGGAGAACAAGTATTTGATACACTGCCGATTTTGCAGGTTTTCCTACTTACAAAGCATGTAGAGGTCTGTAATTTTTATCATAGGTACACTTCAACTGTGAGAGACGGAATCTAAAACAAAAATCTAGAAAATCACATTATATGATTTTTAAGTAATTAATTTGCATTTTATTGCAAGACATAAGTAGTACCCACGTGGAGTTCCAGGTCTCAGGCAGCCTCTGGAACTGCCGATCTGCGGCCAACAAGGCAGAGTTCATCTCAGCCTATGCTTCCCTCCAGTCCCTCGACTTCTTGGCACTGACGGAAACATGGATTACCACTGATAACACTGCTACTCCTACTGCTCTCTCCTCGTCTGCCCACGTGTTCTCGCACACCCCGAGAGCTTCTGGTCAGCGGGGTGGTGGCACTGGGATCCTCATCTCTCCCAAGTGGACATTCTCTCTTTCTCCCCTGACCCATCTGTCTATCGCCTCCTTTGAATTCCATGCTGTCACAGTTACCAGCCCTTTCAAGCTTAACATCCTTATCATTTATCGCCCTCCAGGTTCCCTTGGAGAGTTCATCAATGAGCTTGACGCCCTGATAAGTTCCTTTCCTGAGGATGGCTCACCTCTCACAGTTCTGGGTGACTTTAACCTCCCCACGTCTACCTTTGACTCATTCCTCTCTGCCTCCTTCTTTCCACTCCTCTCCTCTTTTGACCTCACCCTCTCACCTTCCCCCCCTACTCACAAGGCAGGCAATACGCTTGACCTCATCTTTACTAGATGCTGTTCTTCCACTAATCTCATTGCAACTCCCCTCCAAGTCTCCGACCACTACCTTGTATCCTTTTCCCTCTCGCTCTCATCCAACACTTCCCACACTGCCCCTACTCGGATGGTATCGCGCCGTCCCAACCTTCGCTCTCTCTCCCCCGCTACTCTCTCCTCTTCCATCCTATCATCTCTTCCCTCTGCTCAAACCTTCTCCAACCTATCTCCTGATTCTGCCTCCTCAACCCTCCTCTCCTCCCTTTCTGCATCCTTTGACTCTCTATGTCCCCTATCCTCCAGGCCGGCTCGGTCCTCCCCTCCTGCTCCGTGGCTCGACGACTCATTGCGAGCTCACAGAACAGGGCTCCGGGCAGCCGAGCGGAAATGGAGGAAAACTCGCCTCCCTGCGGACCTGGCATCCTTTCACTCCCTCCTCTCTACATTCTCCTCTTCTGTCTCTGCTGCTAAAGCCAATTTCTACCACTCTAAATTCCAAGCATCTGCCTCTAACCCTAGGAAGCTCTTTGCCACCTTCTCCTCCCTCCTGAATCCTCCTCCCCCTCCTCCCCCCTCCTCCCTCTCTGCTGATGACTTCGTCAACCATTTTGAAAAGAAGGTCGACGACATCCGATCCTCGTTTGCTAAGTCAAACGACACCGCTGGTTCTGCTCACACTGCCCTACCCTGTGCTTTGACCTCTTTCTCCCCTCTCTCTCCAGATGAAATCTCGCGTCTTGTGACGGCCGGCCGCCCAACAACCTGCCCGCTTGACCCTATCCCCTCCTCTCTTCTCCAGACCATTTCCGGAGACCTTCTCCCTTACCTCACCTCGCTCATCAACTCATCCTTGACCGCTGGCTACGTCCCTTCCGTCTTCAAGAGAGCGAGAGTTGCACCCCTTCTGAAAAAACCTACACTCGATCCCTCCGATGTCAACAACTACAGACCAGTATCCCTTCTTTCTTTTCTCTCCAAAACTCTTGAACGTGCCGTCCTTGGCCAGCTCTCCTGCTATCTCTCTCAGAATGACCTTCTTGATCCAAATCAGTCAGGTTTCAAGACTAGTCATTCAACTGAGACTGCTCTTCTCTGTGTCACGGAGGCGCTCCGCACTGCTAAAGCTAACTCTCTCTCCTCTGCTCTCATCCTTCTAGACCTATCGGCTGCCTTTGATACTGTGAACCATCAGATCCTCCTCTCCACCCTCTCCGAGCTGGGCATCTCCGGCGCGGCCCACGCTTGGATTGCGTCCTACCTGACAGGTCGCTCCTACCAGGTGGCGTGGCGAGAATCTGTCTCCGCACCACGTGCTCTCACCACTGGTGTCCCCCAGGGCTCTGTTCTAGGCCCTCTCCTATTCTCGCTATACACCAAGTCACTTGGCTCTGTCATATCCTCACATGGTCTCTCCTATCATTGCTATGCAGACAACACACAATTAATCTTCTCCTTTCCC